>NW_027397085.1:26749197-26915521 GCF_003265705.2 Callorhinus ursinus
GAAGGCAGAGCTTCAGTCTAGACCTAGGGTGGGCAGGAGCTTGGGGGCCAACACTTCTACCAACTCCTGGTGAACCTGGGGCAAGCCTCTTCCCTTCCCCGGGCCTCAGTGTCCTCACCCGCAAATGAAGGGATTCTCCTATAATAAGAAAGCCCTTTCTGATGTTCTGGGACGGCTCTTCCTCCAGATTGCCGGCCACTGGTCATTTTTCTTTGGAGGAAGACTGGAGTCTGGTACCTATCTCCGGTCCAGGCCTCAGACTTTGGGACAGGGAGGGGGAATCTCAGCCTGAGCCCTCCCTTCACCCTGCCGCTCCCCCCAGCAATGGCCTGAGCCCCCATGGCTGCCCCTCAGGACCTGGACATCGCTGTGTGGCTGGCCACGGTGCACCTGGAGCAGTATGCAGACACGTTCCGGCGGCACGGCCTGGCTACGGCGGGTGCAGCCCGGGGCCTGGGCCATGAGGAGCTGAGGCAGTTGGGCATCAGCGCCACAGGGCACCGGAAGCGCATTCTGCGCCTGCTGCAGGCCGGTGCTGCAGAGGGCTCCCTGGATCCCCAGTCGGACAGTGCCATGGAGCCATCTCCCAGCCTAGCTCCCCAAGCCCAGCCCCCCAAGCCTGTGCCTAAGCCCAGGACAGTATTTGGTGGGCTCAGCGGCCCTACCACCACCCAAAGGCCTGGAGTGAGCCCAGCCCTCTGGAGACCAGACGTGCCCAGGAGCCCAGAGTCCAGCCCGAAGTCCCCTCCTCTCCCCACGTCCTCCTCTGAGCAGACTTCAGCCTCGAATACTATGGAGATGATGCCCAATGCCATCTACTTTGGCCTGGACTTAAGAGGCGGGGCACAAACAGCTCAGGACATGTGAGTGGGGTTGGCTCCCTTGGGAGCCAGTGCTGGGTGGGGGCAGGGAGGGGCAGGACATGAAGGCTAGTCCTCTCTCCTCTCTCCCTTAACGATCACTCGACCTTTTCCTTCAGGGCCCCAGACAGCTCCCAGGCAGCTGCCCCCACCCCTGCCCTCAGGCCCACAACAGGCACAGGTAGGTGGGTTATCATGGGTTTGGGGGAGAGGGACAGGGCCCTTCAGGACCCCAGACACCCCCCACCTGACCTCTTCCTCCCTGCCTCCCCCATTCCTCCCCCTGCCAGTACACATCATGGACCCTGGCTGCCTGTACTATGGGGTCCAGCCTGTGGGCGTCCCAGGGCCACCCGACAGAAGAGAAGGCAGAGGTGTCTGTCAGGACAGGGCTGAACAAAGGTGAGTCGTCAGTAGGATGGTGATGGCAGGAAGAGGGAAGCCTGAGGAGCTTGGTTGGTGGTGGCCGTATATCCAGTTATTCGTTAAGTGCACATTGAGTGTCCCCTGTGTGCCAGCCAGGTACTTAAGATACAGGAGGATTATGACAGACCCAGTCCCCTCCTCAGGCAGCTTGTGACTCAGTGGGCCAGGCAGGCAATGAAACAAGCAGACAAACAAACGGGTATATGATTTAAAACAGGGAGAAGGGCTTTTCATGCTTTCATTTAAGAAATCTTTATTGAGCATTTACTGCATGCCAGATATTGTAGATACTTGGGATAGATCGGAAATCTCTGCCCCTGTGTGGAGATAGTCAAATAACAATAGATACAATCAGTAAGTTACATCAAATGTTAAAAGGTGGTAAGTGCCATGGAAAAAAACAGAGCAGGCTCAGAAGGCTGGGATGGAGTGAGGGGGAAGCGCCCTGCAATTGTTCATTACGAGTTGCCAGAGTGTTAAGAAGATGACACTTGAGCAAAATGAAGGGGGTGAAAGAGTTAGTCATGACAATATCTGGGAGAAAAGTGTCCCAGGTCGGGGGGGGGGGTTGGTGGTGGCCAGAATAGAGGCTTTCAGGGGGACCCAAGAGCAGTGACAAGGCCAGCAGGGCTGGGGCAGAGTGGCCAGGGCAGGAAAAGTGGGAAGAAATGACGTCACAGAGGTAAAAGGGGCCAGGTCAGGTAGGACCTTGTAGGGACTTTCGCTTTGACTCTAAGTGAAATGGGAAGCCTTTGGGAGGGTTTTCACTTACATTTTAAGAACCCCTCTGGTCGCTATGTTGGGAACGGTGTGTAGGGGGCAAAAGCAGAAGCAAAGAGACCAGTGAGGAGGTGGTTGCAGTAATCTAGGTGAGACATCTCAGATGCGGATCACGGTAGTGGAGATGGTGAGAAGTGGTTAGATTTGGGTTATATTTTAAAGGCAAACTACCCTGGGAAATTGGGTTATGAGAAAAAAGAGCAGTCAAGGATGACGTCAGGGATTTCAGGCTGAGCCTGCACTGTCCAGGGTGGTAGCCACTAACCACATGTGATTACTGAACACGTGAAATGTGGCTAGTCTGAGTAAGACGTGCTGTAACTGTAAAACTACCAAATTTCAGAGGCTTAGTATGAAAAAAGCAATACTGGATGTGTGTAACAGAAGTAGACGTATATTATCTTACTTTTTATACAGATGACGTAATAAAATGTCAATATTTTGGGTATGTTGGATTAAATAAAATATATTATTACAATTAGTTTCATCTGTTTCTTTTTATTTTCTTTTAACGTGGCTGCTAGAAAATTGAAAATCACACGTGTGGTTCTCACATTGAGTTCTGTTGGATAGCGCCATCTGAGCAACTGAAAGTTCCTGGAGTTGCTCTGCTCTGACATGGGGAAGGCTGTGTACAAAGCTCGGGGAGGTGGGGAGATCAGGAGTTCCATTTTGGGCATGCTGAATTTGAGGTATATGTTATAAGCCTGAGAAGAGATGACAAATAGGCCATTGGATATACAAGTCTGGACTTTGGGGGAGAGGTCTGAATTGGATATCTAAATTTGCGGGTTGTCAGCCTTCTAAGTGGGTGTATGTAGCTGTGAACGCGTGTCGAGAGAGCAGAGGACCAGGATCAGAGTCCCGGCACACTCCAGTATCGAGAGGTTTGGGAGAAGAGGAAGAACCCGTGAAACAGACTGAAAAGGAATGGCTAGTGAAGGAGAAGGAGGACCAGGAGAATGTGGTGTTAGAGGGGCCAAGTGAAGAAAGGAGGGGGCGAGGTCAGTGGTGTCAGATGTTACTCAGAGGTCAAGGAAGATGGGACTGAGAATTGGCCTCTGGAATTGACAACATGCAGGTCACCGAGGACCTTGACAAGGGATAGAGGTGAAAGCTGCATCAGAAGGGTCTCAGGAGTTAACAGAAGGAGTTGGAATGTATAGACGACATTTTTGAGGAGTTTTTCTGCAAAGAAGAGCAGAGAGTGGAGTGGTTATTGATAGTGAAAATGGAGTCAGGAAATGTTTTTTGTAGGATGGAGTGTCACATGTGTTTATAGGTGGATTGCAGTGATCTGGGAGAGAGGGAAAATTAGCTGCTGTAGAGGAGAGAAAGGGGAGAAAGTCCGGAGCAATGTCCTTGCGTAGGCGAGAGGACAGTGCACAGAGGCGGGACTGGCTTCAGACAGAGATGTTCATGATGGTAGCAGGAGGAATGCAAAGTATGTGTGAAACTTGGTAGATGAGGCACTGTGAGTCTGTGGGGTTCTTGTCTGATTGCTTCGGTTTCTCGGTGAGGTAGAAAACAAAGAGGGTAGAGTAATGGTTCTCAACCTTAGCTGCACTATAGCCTGGGGAACTTTCAGAACTAGAGCTGCCTGGGCCCCACTCCCAAAAGACCAAACTCAGGGGTCTGGTGTGGGGCCCATAAACCCATATTTTAAGGTTTTGCAAGTGATTTTGTGCTACTGAGGTAAGGACTACTGGAAAGTGACAGAGAATAATAGAGGACCTCCTGGGAAGATGGCATAAGCAAAGACCTAAAGATGAGAAAAAGCAGACTGGGGAAGCATGTTCTAGGCAGAGGGAGCAGCATGTGCAAAGACTCAGAGAGAAGAGAATGTGGCTGAACGGTAGGAAGCAAAGGCAAGGGTGATGCAAGGAGAGGTCAGGGGATTGGCCGTGGGTCTCACTGTACAAGGTCTTGCAGCCCATGGTAAGGAATTGGGGTTTATCCTAATTGCAAATGCAAGTTATTGCAGGATTTCATGCGGGGGTGGGGGGGGAGTGAAATGATCTCACTTGCATTTTTAAAAGAGCACTGGTGGTGGTGGAAAAATGGGTGTCGGAGGGAGGGCCCCAGGGGAAGCAGGTGACCAGTTAGGCAGTTCATAGCACCCTGTTGAGAACCGACCGGAACTTGGTCCAGGGAAGGAAGGTCAAGCCCTTTTTGGAGAAAGGATCGAGAAGAGTTCTCGATTAGATATCGGCATCTGTGGCAGAGAGCCAGCTATGAAGCCCCTCGCCAACTTTTCTACCAAGTAACACTAATGGCAGAAGGCAGGGACTGAAATTGCTCTGATCAAAAATCTAAGTGTGCTCAGGGAGGAGACTCTGTGCTTATCTTTTGGGTTCCCAACCTCCCTCTTTCCCCGTTGAAAAGCAATCCGGTATCTGCCAGGCATTCTACGAAACACCGCAGGTGGGGATGTCCAGGGACCTGGGTCTAATGTGTGTTCCTCTGTCTTGCCCCACATGAGGCTCAGCAGGCAGGATCTGGAGGCACGGGAGGACGCTGGCTATGCCAGCCTTGAGCTGCCCGGGGATGCCACCCTCTCACCGCCCACCCTGGACGTGGAGACCAACGATGACCTCATTTCACCCTATGCCAGCTTCTCCTCCACAGCAGACCGCCCCACGCCGCTTCTCAGTGGCTGGCTAGACAAGCTCTCTCCTCAGGGGTGGGGCTGCTAGGGAGGGGAGGGAGGGGAGGGGGGCTGGGGGTGGGGTGGGTGTCAGGTCCCAAGTGCTCCCAGACCCTAGGAGCCCCCCAGGATACAGCCTCCACTGCTCACTCATCTTGGCCCCTCCTGTCCCCAGAAACTACGTTTTCCAGAGGCGCTTTGTGCAGTTCAATGGGAGGAGTCTGATGTACTTTGGCAGTGATAAGGTGGGGGTCTGAGAGATGCTGTGTCGGGACTGGGGACAGAGAGAGGGAGGGGGAGAGCTGAGGACAGGAAGATGGGAAGGCCGTTGGGGGGGGGTCACCACATGACTGATGTCAGCATCTAAAGTAGCTCGGCTAGCAGCTGTACCCCACTGCTTGTGACATGAGTGCTGACCTCATTAAAAGCTGGTGCTGGCTCCCGGGTCAGCACACGTGGCTGAGCTTCTGGCCCTGTGTATCACTGGACTGTCTCTCCAGGATCCCTTCCCCAAAGGCGTGATCCCTTTGACTGCCATTGAGATGGCCCGCAGCAGCAAGGACAACAAGTTCCAGGTCATCACTGGCCAGAGGGTGTTCGTGTTTCGCACAGAGAGCGAGGGTGAGAATCAGGGCCCGCTGTGTCTGCTGTGTCCGGGTGGGGGCAGGAAGGCCGTATGGGCACACGGCCCGCTGGCTCACCTGCCTCTCTGGCCCCCACCAGCCCAGCGGGACACATGGTGCTCCACGCTGCAATCCTGCCTGAGGGAGCAGCGCCTGCTGGGCCACCCCCGGCCCCCTCAGCCACCCCGACCCCTCCGCACAGGCATGCTGGAGCTCCGTGGATACAAGGCCAAGGTTTTTGCCGCTTTGAGCCCTGGAGAGCTGGCACTGTACAAGAGTGAGCAGGTGAGAAGGGCCAGGCCGGGGCCAAGGAGCCTGGCCGAGTCTATTCTGGTGCCTCACTGTGCCTGCTCCAACCCCGACTCCCCCCGCCCCAATCCCCACCAGGCCTTTTCTTTGGGCATCGGGATCTGCTTCATTGAACTGCAAGGCTGCAGTGTCCGGGAGACCAAGAGTCGCAGCTTTGATCTGCTCACACCCCATCGCTGCTTCAGGTGGGGCCCAGACTGGCAGGAGGCAGGGCTGGGGGAGAGACTTTGGAAGGAGGCACAGGGTGGGCAGAGGACTGGAGGCCTCTTCAGTAGGAGGCTCCCTGCACTGACATGAGTCCAGTGAGCAGGCTCAAGGTCTCAGGAGGGTCTGGGCTGGCCCAGCTGTGGCCTGTGGTGGCTCCTGCAGAAACGGCCAGTGGGATGGGACAGGTCGGAGGGGGTCTCCATGCCCACGGACTGGCTGTCCACCCCTCAGCTTCACAGCCGAGTCTGGGGGGGCTCGGCAGAGCTGGGCGGCCGCTCTGCAGGAAGCAGTAACCGAGACCCTGTCTGACTACGAGGTGGCTGAGAAAATCTGGTCCAATCGGGCAAACCGGCACTGTGCAGACTGTGGGGCTTCCCGCCCAGACTGGGCCGCTGTCAACCTGGGGGTGGTCATCTGCAAGCAGTGTGCAGGTGAGGGCCGGGGCTTCTAGCTGAAACAGGGAAAGGGAGGGGGGCTAGGGCAGGGGGCTCTGAGTATCCGTGCCACGTACCCTCCACACCCCAACAGGTCAGCACCGGGCCCTGGGTTCTGGGATCTCCAAGGTACAGAGCCTGAAGCTGGACACAAGTGTCTGGAGTAATGAGATAGTGCAGGTGAGGAGTCTGAAGAGGGAGAAAGTGGGAAGAGGGAAGGAGAGCACCCAAAAAAGGCCTTGGGCCCAGCTTGGGGGCAGGAATGTCTGAGACTCTTGAGTTCCTGTCACTTGCCTTTGCCCCTTGTCATCCTACAGTTGTTCATTGTCCTGGGAAATGATCGTGCCAACCGCTTCTGGGCAGGGGCACTACCCCTAGGCGAGGGCCTGCATCCAGATACAAGCCCTGGCCCCCGGGGAGAGTTCATCTCCCGGAAGTACCGGCTGGGTCTCTACCGGAAGCCCCACCTTCAGTATCCCAATCATAACCAGCTTCTCCAGGTAGGAGCCGATGGGGAGGAGGGCAGTCTCTAAGCCGAAATGCCTAGACTTGGGGTGTTGGGGGCTGTTTTTGATGACTGCAAGACTGTCCCCATGCTCTCAGGTTGGGTCTTAGGGCTGATAGAGGCCCTTCCCCCTCTGCAGGCACTGTGTGCTGCCGTGGCAGGACCCAACCTGCTGAAGAACATGACCCAGCTCCTCTGTGTTGAGGCCTCAGAGGGCGAGGAGCCCTGGTCCCCCTCAGCCCTCGATGGCAGCTTCCCTTGTCTCCTGCTCCCAGGTAATTCCCACAAGGGCCCCCTTTCTCACTCTCCAAGAATTCTCAGCCCTGACCTGTGCCTTGATTATTCAAGGAAGCCCCAAGTATCCTCTTACTCAGGCCATCACAATAGCCCAGTCTGGGCAGTTCCCCACACTTCTAGATCCTGTGGGGTCTATTTCCTGATGTCATGAAATGACCAGTGGTGGCCACTGCCTGGGATGGATCTGGGTGTTTGAGGTGTTAGTGCTGGTCTACCCCTGGCAAGGTCAACCCGTAAGTGAGGTCTCATCTCCCTGGGGGAAGTCTGATCATAGAAATGGTCATCTAAAGAGGCTTTCCTCCAGTGGTCAGGCCAGAGGGCCTGAGACATCTACAGGACAGCCCACGCTCGGAGGCCCCCACCCCTGGGTCGGCTCACTGGTGGCGACAGGCAGTGGGCAAGGGCTGGAGTCTCACTTCCTGCCACCCTCTTTTCTAATGTGGCTGGTGAGGGGTCCTACTCGCCGGGACTTGACTTGGCCATGCTGCCAGTGATATCGGGGCCCACTGTCTTCCTCCATCTGATCCTTTCCCCCAGAGGGCTCAGGCCATCCCACCGCGCTGCCCTGAGCTGACTGACCACTTCTTCCCCCTTGCAGACCCTTCCCCTGGTGTGTACAATGAGGTGGTGGTACCTGCCACTTACAGCGGCTTCCTGTACTGTGGTCCCATCAGCAGCAAAGCTGGACCCCCACCTCCTCGCAGGGGCCGGGATGGTGAGAGGGGAGCTGAGGGCGGGAGGAGATGGGGCAGAAACCGGGATGAGCAAGAGTGCAGCACAGAGGGCTGGGAAGAGCAAGCAGGGCCACTCCCTGGCATGGGGGCTGGGTGCCAGGAGTCAGAGAGGGACCATGCCCAGTGGCAGCACTGGGAGATAGCTGAGGACCTGTGCTGTGAAGTCAGACTGCCTGGGCCAGATCCCAGCTCTGCTACTTCCTACTGATGTGACTTGGGCAAGCTGCTCAAACTCTGGGCCTCGGGTTCCCCCATCTGCAAAAGAGAACTGAAAGTGATACCCACCTCATAGGGTTGTTGGGAAGATTACATGAGATCATACATAGGCAGAGGGTGTGGCATAGATGGGATAATTATCTGGTAAATGGGAATTATGATAGTAGGCACCGAGGTCTTCTGCCTGCTGACCATCAGCCACCCGCTTAGCTCCCCCCAGGTTGTGGTGCGTGCTGAGAGCGGCTCTGGAAATGTTTGCGTCAGAAAGCAGCCCTGACCCCCTCAGCCTCATCCAGCCCCAGGATGTTGTCTGTTTGGGTGTGAGTCCCCCACCCACTGACCCAGGTGACCTCGACAGGTAACCGCACGTCGTGCTCCCTGCACCCCCCCCCTTTGCCCTTCGTGACCCAAAGCCTGCCTGCCACCTCTTGGTTCGCCTTCTCCTCCTTGACCTCACTTTCTCTCTAGGTTTCCCTTTTCCTTTGAGCTCATCCTCACCGGGGGGAGGATCCAGCATTTTGGCACAGATGGCGCTGACAGTCTGGAGGCCTGGACCAGTGCCGTGGGCAAGGTGAGCCAGCCAAGACCCCTCCCCGACAGCTCATGGTTTCCCTGTCCCCGGCTGCCCCCATCCTGCCCTCTCTCATTCCTACAGCCACTCCCACCACTGTCCACTAACAGCTCAGGTTAACAGCTGTGCTAGGACCAGGGTCAGGCACTACCCACTCAATCTCTCATTTAACTTTCACAGCAACCCTCGGAGGAAAGGATTATCAATATTTCACGTATAGGGAAACAGAGTCACAGAGGTTATGAAGTCACTTGGTCAAGGTCACAGAGCTAGGAGGCAGCAGGGCACAGGATTAAAACCAGACCTCTGTCTCCAAAGCTCATGGCCCAAACCTCACTGTGCTGGGCCTCTGCCCAAGGAAAGGCTGCCTCTAATGCCCATTTCCCCACCCCACCCACCAAGTTCTCCCAGTCCAGAGGGAAGGCTGCCTTTACGTGCCCCAGCATCTCCATTCCCAGGCAAGCCAGTCTCTCCGTCCTGCACCCTGTCTCTGGAGTTAAACGTTCACGCCCTAGAATCAGACATGCTGGGATCTGAGTCCTCCAGCTCTCAGCCTCGTGAGCTTTTCCATAGGGATAGAGTGGGTGTACAAGACACGCCCTTCGGGGAGTGAGCATTAAGTGACACGTGAGGCCCACACTGCTTGGCACACAGCAGGCCCTCCATCTGTGGGTGTTGAAATAGTAATGGTGATGAGGATGCCAGTCACTCCCATCCCTACCCAGCTTTTCCCTCAGCCCTACTCTACCATCAGCTCATCCCACTGGTGCCCTCCTGATGGCCCATCGGAACATTGTGCGCCCTGGCAGGATTGCACTTCCTCCTTAGCCCCTTGCGGCTGCCCGCCTCTGCCAGACTTCTGAGCTGCCATGCTACAGGGTGGCTAGTGACTTCCCATTGCCAAAGTCCAAGGGCCTCCTCCCGGCCTCACCCAGTCGGCTCTGCAGCACATGGCACTCCTCTGTGGGAAATGCTCACCTGCTCTCTGGCTTCTGACCCCACTCTCCTAGCTAGAGGAGTAGAACTCCCACCAAGAAATTGTCTTCATGTCCTTTCAGGGCTCTGCCATGGCCCTTGAAGCCACCATGCTCTCTCCTCTGATTGTCAGCTGCACTTTCCAAAAATGTAGCTCATCCTTAAGGGCCGTACTCCCCAAAGTGCAGTCTGCAGCCTGGGACACCACACCGGCTCACTCTTTGTCATGGCCTCTGGCAGGATAAGAACAGAACTTAAGAGGGAGCATTTCAGAATCTTTCTTAGCAATGTAACAGAGCGATTTTGGGTGTAGAATAATTTCTTAAAGTGGGGACTTATATTTTATGTTTTTTTTTTTAATTTCACTTTGCTAGTAGTTTTGTGTTGTTTTTTGTTTTGTTTTGTTTTGTTTTTTATGAACGTACTGGTTAGTAACAGATTGGAATTTTGAATACAAAAAGAAAAGAAGAACCCCTTGTTCCTTCCCCACAGGTGGTTGGGGAAGCACTCCTTTGGGACCACCTCAAACACTTGTTTCTCCACAAAGCCTCCCCTAGCCGCTTAGGATGCTGGGATTTCCCAGGGCATCATGACTCTTCAGTTACAGCGTTTTGACTCCCCATTCCTTCTGGCTCCGACATCCCGCAAAGGGCAGAAGGCGGCCACACAGGGGTCTTCTCTGTGTTGGCCAGAGCAAATTAAATTGAACTGAATTTCTTTCCTGTCTTTCTCCATCCATCTCTTGTCTCCTCGGGTCTTTCTTCTGTTCTCTCCCGATTCCTTTCCATTCCTCTCTTTCTTCTGCTTTCTCTTCATGTCTTTCCCTATCCTTCTCACTCTTATCTCTCCCCCCGCCGTCTGGCTTCTTTCCCCACCCTCCTTGTTGCCCATGTCCTCCTCTTGCCTCCCAGTGGTTCTCCCCGCTGAGCTGCCACCAGCTGTTGGGCCCCGGGCTGCTACGGCTGGGCCGCCTGTGGCTGCGCTCTCCCACCCATTCAGCCCTGGCCCCTGGCCTCTGGCTGTCAGGGTTCGGACTTCTTCGTGGTGACCACCTCTTCCTGTGCCCAGCACCGGGCCCTGGCCCGCCAGCCCCCGAGGACATGGTGCATCTGCGGCGGCTACAGGAAATCAGTGAGCAGGGGTGGGGACGGGGATGAAAGGTGGCCATGGGGTAGGGGGCAGTGGACCTTCATCTATTTGGGGTCCCTGTGGGAAGCAGCAGAACATAGTGGATTCAGGCACAAGCTCTGGAGTCAGACTGCCCAGATACAGACCCCCATCTCTATCACTTCCTAGCTATGTGACCTTGGACAAGTTACTTAACCTTTCTGTGCCTTAGTTTCCTCATCTTTACAATGGGCATGATAAAAGAGTTGTAAGTTTCAAATAAGGCAATGCATGTAAAATACTTATCACGGAACCTGGCAGAAGGTATCTTATTCGTGTTTAATAAATGTTATATGTTATTAATGTTACTGTTAGTATTATTTGGAGTCACTTGCTGGTTAGAGACTGGGAAAGCGGACTGGGTACTCTCACTTCTTCCTCAAAGAGGAACAGTGTGGGATAATATTGGAGGGCTTTGGAGACAAGAGACCTGAGTTCAAGCTCAGCTTTGCCATTTTATAACAAGTAAAGAGACAAGAAACTTAACCTCTCTGAGCCTTAATGTGTCACCTGTAAAATGGGGATAATGGTATGTAACTTATAGGATTTAATGCAACATTGTTTGTAAGGCTCCTAGTCTGGCACCTACATACATTAAATACTTAGTGACTTATGGTCACCATGATGAAGACAATTATGATGATAATGTCTGATGATTCTTCTCCTAGGTGTGGTTTCAGCAGCTGACACCCCAGACAAGAAGGAGCATTTGGTCCTGGTGGAGACAGGAAGGTAACTGTTACCCCAATCCTTGACCCTGGGTCCCTCTTTTGAGAGCTCAGCCCCTACCCTCCACCCTGGTCTGCAGGACCACTGCCCAATTCCTCTAATTCGCTGGCCTACTGGTCGCCTGGGTGGTCCAGTTGGTTGGGCGTCTGACTTCAGCTTGGGTCTTGGTCTTGGGGTCCTGGGATTGAGCCCTGCGTCGGTCTCTGTGCTCAACAGGGAGTTGGCTTGTCCCTCTCCCTCTACCCTTCCCCCCACATGTGCGTGCTCTCTTTCCCTCTCTCTCTCAAATAAATAGATAAAATCTTAAAAAAAAAAGGGGGGGGGAGCGCCTCGGTGGCTCAGTCATTAAGCGTCTGCCTTCGGCTTCAGGTCATGATCCCGGGGTCCTGGGATCGAACCCCATATGGGGCTCCCTGCTCCATGGGAGGCCTGCTTCTCCCTCTCCCACTCCCCCTGCTGTTCCCTCTCTTGCTGTCTCTCTCTCTGTCAAATAAATAAATCTTAGAAAAAAAAAAAAGGAAAGAAAAGAAAAGGAAAAAGAAAAGAAAAATTCACCTTCAGGGGCCCCATCTGGGTTGAATGTTGCTGCCCCCTGCTGGTGGCTCTGAGAAGTCTGGTCCTTGTGATCCTGGGCCTCTTAACTTCAAAGGACCCTCTGGAGCTGGCTCTGACTCAGGCCTCTCGGGTCCCAGGACCCTGTATCTGCAGGGGGAGGGCCGGCTGGATTTCTCAGCATGGAACGCAGCCATTGAGGGGGCAGCCGGCGGTGGCGGCACAGGGCTGCAGGAGCAGCAGATGAGCCGGGGTGACATCCCCATCATCGTGGATGCCTGCATCAGTTTTGTCACCCAGCACGGTGAGTGGGTACTGGCCAATACTGAGCCAGTAGGGGATGGGGGAACATAGGCACAGCCAGAGGGTGTGATCTGCCTACAAGAGCTTTGCCTCCAGAGACCACAGCCTAACAGCAACCCGCTGTATCTCCCTTGGCAAGCTGCTTTACCTGTCTGAGCCTCAGCTCTCCCTTCTGTGGAATGGGACTACTAACAGACCTCATTTTCTAGGATAGTTGTGATAGTAAGATGACATATGTAAAGCTTTTAGCACAGCACCTGGCAGGTAGTAAGTGTTCCAAGGTAGCTGTTGGTGGGGGCGTGGGGGTGGAGGGAGAGCAGCACTGAAATAGGACTGGAGAGCCACAGAAAACAAAGAGAAGGCAGCTACAAGGCAAGAGCCAAGCTGTGTGGCAAAACCCTTGAAGGTCTGAGCAGAATTATTCTGTGCAGGAGTTTTTCCAGGCATAAAAGATCAGCTGCGCAAGTGGTTCCCAGAATTCCTTGTGACTTTTTGGCCTCTGCTTTTTTCCTCCAGCCCAAGGAAGGACCAAGTAGAATCTAGCTCCTTGGCGAGCCCCCTTTTCAGAAGGCTGGACTCTTAAGGAGGGAAATTCATGGAAAACCAAGGAAGGCAGTAAAGGGCAAAAAAGGCACATCCATGAACTACAAATAGTTGTGCTTACAGCATGGACAGTGGTTAGTCTGTGGCTAGTGACATTCTCCACACCTTGGTAGTAGTCTCATGCCACGGCTTCCCCCACTCCCTAGATCCCATCCTCTTCTCGGTTTCTCTCATGTCCAAAGGAGGAATGAAGTCAGCAGTCCAGGGAAGAGCCCTGGAGAAAGAGTATGGGTGTTCATACCCACACCGCCACTCGTCATTCCGCAGATGCTTACTGAGCGGCTCCCGTGTGCTAGACACTGGATATATAGCAGTGAAGAGGGAAGGTTCTGTGAAGCTCAGGGACTAGCGGGAGAGATGGGTGATAAATAAGAAAAATCAGTCGGTTCTTGTCATTCACGGCAGTTTTGTTCTTTGAACTTACTGCAAACACTGAATGAATGAATCCTAAATCCTTGCCCCAGTGGAAATACAGGGCTAGGTTCCTGGGAGCTTCTGGTCACCTTCTCATCAAGTGATCAACATGTAACCTTGTTTGAAGTGTGTTTCTGTTTAAAGGCACTTTATCTAACATATATTTGTGATCTGTTAACTTTGAACTCACAGCCAACAGCAGTGTAACTCATACAGGGGCAAAGCTTATTTGACACACATGTTCTCTCCATAAGGTACACACAGCCTTCCTGCGCTTAGTTAGCAACACTAGACAGCCCTTCAGCACTTCACTTGGGGGCCATTTTAAACAGTTGAAATTACCCAAAAAAAAAGCACAAGAATGCAAAAAACGTGGTTCTATATATACCATGAAAACTACACTTGTTTACCATATGAGAGCTTTGTTGGGACTGCATCCAACAGGCAACTCAAATTCTCCACTCTGCGCATGTTCACAAATGACTGGAAAAGTGCACCAAGTACTGATTTGGGGGGTTACAAATAAATTTTAGCAAGTAGATGAATCCACAATGTGGAATTTGTGAATAGGGAGGATCAACTGTAATGTAATTTGAGAGTGCTATTTCAAAATCAAAACAGTAAGGAGATAGAGAGTGATGGAGGCTATGTGTAATGTCATGGTTAGGGAAGGACTTTCTGAGCAGGAGGACTTGAGCAGGGTCTTGAGAATCAAGACCATGGAGGCAGACTTCCTCCTCTCTGGCCCCCTTACCCCAAAGATGATATAGCATGTGTGTTGGGGGGGTAACAGATACTGAATACTGGGTGGATCGTTGGGTCTCTGGGCAGTGGTGAGCAGAGATGCTCAGTGGTAAGCAGAGATGCTGGCTCTTCTCAGGGCTCCAGCTGGAGGGCATATACCGGAAAGGGGGTGCCCGTGCCCGTAGCCTTCGGCTCCTGGCTGAATTCCGGCGGGATGCCCGGTCAGTGAAGCTCCGGCCAGGAGAGCACTTTGTGGAAGATGTCACCGATACACTCAAACGCTTCTTTCGAGAGCTCGATGACCCTGTGACCTCTGCACGGTTGTTGCCTCGCTGGAGGGAGGCTGCTGGTACTCCCAAGATCCCTAAGAACTCCTCACAGGCAACCAAGGGGCAACCCGGAACTCCACCTTCCCCCCCCTCCCCGTCCCTGAGGCTGTTTTGTGGGATTTGGCAGCTCTCCTCCCCAGTACTCCTCTCCCCCACCCCCACACCCCAGGATCACTCAGGGACTCAGCTTAGGTCAAGGTGGGAAGGGGGCAGAGAGACATCCATCCTGGGTTTGTTTCTCTAAAAATCCCTCCTTGCTCCCTCCCCCGATCCTCTCCACCCCTCCCCCCATTCCATCCCAGAGCTACCCCAGAAGAATCAGCGCGTGGAGAAATACAAAGAAGTGATTGGCTGCTTGCCACAGGTCAACCGCCGCACACTGGCTACCCTCATCGGGCATCTCTATCGGTCAGTAGAGCCAGACCCCCTGCAAGCTCCTCACTGAGCCTTTATCACCTCTGTCCAACCCCCCCCCCCCGACACCCCATCCCGGCCACCTCACATTTATTCATTCATCCTGCAAACAGTTGTTAAGTGAAAGTGTCATAGCACAAACGTTCTGAGTGTGGAACTTTGGGGTCAGGCAGACCTAGGCTTTACTCTGGCTCTACCATTCTAGTGTGTGACTTTGGGTAAGTTATTTGTACTCTCTGAGCCTCAGTTTCCTCAACTGTAAAAGGAAGATGGTGTAATGAATAGTATCCACCTCCTAGGTGATGAGAGTTAAATGAGATAATCCTTATAAAATTCTTACCACATCTCTTGGCATGTAGGTAGTAAACATTCAGATATGGTGAGCAATCATTGTTATTTTGTTTTATTATTCTATGCCAGGCAAAGGGTGAGATGTAGGAGACACAAAGAAGAATAAGACGCAGATCTACCTTGATCAGCCTATTGGGGAGACAGGTCTTTAAATGATTCCAAGGTGAACCCTGGCTGTTGTACTGATTACTCTATATCACAAGGATGGGCCAACTATGGCCCATGGGCCGAATCCATCCAATTGTCTGTTTTTCTAAGTAAAGTTTTGTTGTGTTTGTTTGTTTGTTTGTTTTTTAAAGATTTTATTTATTTATTTGTCAGAAAGAGCACGCACAAGCAGGGTGAGCGATGCGGGACTCAATCCCAGGACCCTGGGATCATGACATGAGCTGAAGGCAGGTGCTTAACGGACTGAGCCACCCAGGCACCCCTAAGTAAAGTTTTGTACAGGGGCGCCTGGGTGGCTTAGTCGGCTCAGCGTCCGACTTTTGATTTTGGCTCAGGTCATGATCCCAGGGTCATGAGATCGAGCTCTACATTGGGCTCTCTGCTCAGAAGGGAGTTGGCTTGAGATTCTCTCTCTCTCCTTTTGCCCCCCCCCCGCACTTATGCTCTCTCTCTCAAATAAATAATCTTTAAAATAAAGTTCTGTACATGAAGTGTAAAGGCACACCCATTCACGTATACAGTGTCTACGGCTTCTGTCATACTACAACAGTAGAACTGATGAATTGCAACAAAGAATCTATGACCTACAAGCCTAAAATATTTACTGTCGTCCCTTTCCATAAAAAGCTTGCTGCCCCATACTATATTTATAATCACCCATTCCTCATCTGTCTCTCCCCTATACTGGGAGCTCCTTGAGGCCAGTATTGTGTCTTACAACTGTATCCCAAGTGCTTAGCCCAGGGCCTGGCCTACTGACTCAATTAGTATTTCCTGAATGAATGGATGCATCAACCAGTAGGCGAGCACCAGCTGCATCCCTCATGACCCGTGTCACACCCCTCTGCAGGGTACAAAAGTGTGCCGCTCTAAACCAGATGTGCACGCGGAACCTGGCCCTGCTGTTTGCACCCAGTGTGTTCCAGACGGATGGGCGGGGGGAACATGAGGTGCGGGTGCTGCAGGAGCTCATCGATGGCTACGTCTCTGTCTTTGATGTAAGCTCTCCCCAACCCTGACTGTAGTCCCTCTTCCTGAATTCTGGATCCTGCTCCCCCCAAAAGCCCCTAGCCCAGACCTCTAAGGCCCTCTGCACCAAGAGTCACCCCCCATAGCCCTGGGCCCCTCTATCCCATAACCTCACTCCAAATGCCCATGGCCCCTTGGTTCTTAGCTCTTCTCGCCTCTCATGCTCTCATACAGGTCTTCTGGTCTTGCAAACTCTTCCTGTTTCTCCCTTTTCCTAGCACCCCTCCCCCCCACACCCTCCCCTGCCCTCCCCCCCCCCCTCCCCCCCCTTGCCCCACAGTACACATGCTCCTTTTGGGCTCTTCCACAGATTGACTCTGACCAGGTAGCTCAGATTGACTTGGAGGTCAGTCTTATCACCACCTGGAAGGATGTACAGGTAACCTGTTCTGACCTTAGACTCATGAGTGGGCCAGGAGGGAAATCAAGATAGGAAGGTGCCCTTCTGCTGCTGGACAATGGCCCTCAGCTTTCTGAGACACAGGGGAAACCCAAGGAGGGGAGTGCTTTGGGAAGAGGGGTTTGGTTTAGGATTTGCTCTATTTATTCCACCACGAGGATTCTTCATTACAAAATGATGGCAGAATACTTGGGTTCCTCATGTAAGAGATCCAAGGAAGAGTTAGCTAAGGTATACAGAGCAGTGAGAATAATAGCAATAAATACGATAGCAAACAGCTAAGGACTTATCTTCCAAGCACCTATGATCTTACTTTAGTGTCACACAACTCCATGAGGTAGACAATTTCATTTTTTCAAATAAAGAATCAGAGGCCTTGAGGGTCACTTATTCAAAGTCCTACCGTAGCGAGTAGCAGAGTTGGAACCCAGAGAGTCCGACCTTAAACCTGTCCTTCCAAGCATATGCTGCACTGCCTTGGGGAGCACCCATGCAGCCTGAAGATGCGGTTCATCCTCTCCTGGGGTTCTCGCTTTTAAGGGCCTGAGCCACATTGGGGATGCGGGTAGGAGGAGACTTTTATGGAGGGGGGGCGTGTTTAGGAGGCAACATAAGGAGTCCTCTGACCTTGATTTTTTGTATCCTCTTGTGTCCTCCTGACTTCTTTATGCCTTCCCCTCAGCTGTCCCAGGCTGGAGACCTCATCATGGAGGTTTATATAGAACAGCAGCTCCCAGACAACTGTGTCACCCTAAAGGTCAGTCCTGAGGGGACAGGAGGGGAGAGGAGAGGATGGGGGGGCAGGGTTAGTGGACTGACCAGCATGGGTCCTCTGCTCTTGCCCTGACCCCAGGTGTCTCCAACACTGACTGCTGAGGAGCTGACTAACCAGGTATTGGAGATGCGGGGGACTGAGGCTGGGATGGACTTGTGGGTGACATTTGAGATTCGTGAGCACGGGGAACTTGGTGAGCATGACCATGTGTGTGTGCATGCACATGCGATGGAGGGGGGTCAAAGTCACCAATGTTTTCTGTGTTACCAAATACACTGACACTGTCCTCGTGCATGTGAAGGGACAGCCTACACTGTTGACCACTCCCTATTTCTCAGTACTCTCTTCTTTCTTGACTTTTGTGGACCCCACAAATCCTTGGTTTCCCTTCCTCCCCAAAGAAGGCTTTTCTTCCTCCTTTGCCTATATTCCAAATATTGGAAGGACCCAGAGTTCAACCCCAGACCCTTTTCCTTTCTCTATCTACACTTCTCTTTGGATGACTCATCCACTCCAATGGTTTTAAATGCTATTAATAAGCTGGGTCTCTGACCCGGACCTCTCCTCCAAGCTCCAGACTCACATATCCAACTGTCTACTGCACACGTCCCCTTGTATGTCTCACAAGCATCTCTAATTTATTTTTATTATTATTTTTTATTGGGGGGGCAGAGGGAGAGAAAGAATCCTAAGCAGGCTCCACTGGGTGTGGAGCCTGATGCGGGGCTCAATCTCACGACCCTGAGATCATGACCTGGGCCGAAATCGAGAGTCGGACGCTTAACCGACTGAGCCACACAGGCGCCCCAAGCATCTCTAATTTAAAAGATGCAAGACTGAATTCAATTCCCAGACCTTTTGCCTAACAAAAAGCCTGGCCATTTCCCAGTTTTCCCTAACTCAGTCGGTGGCCCCTCCATTCACCCAGTTATCAACACCAGAAACCTGAGAGTCCTCCTTTCCTTCAACTTCACACCTAACGCAACCAACGGGTCCTGTTGATTCTATTAGAATCTGTTGCTTCTCCCCATTTCCACCATTCCCACCACCCAGATCGAAGTCACCGCTACCTTTCTGCACCCAACATTAACCACTAAAATGTGCGGCCCCAGAAAAGGGATAGCTGGCCCGTGTTCCCTTCTTGCCTCCCGACATTCCATTTTCCACACAACAGTCAACACGCATTTGAGACATAAATCAGATCATGCCATTACCTTCCAATGGCTTCCCACCAAATTTCAAATAAAAGTCAAATTCCTTATTATGGCTCACAGACCCCGAATGTCTGGCCCTTGCCTATTTCTTGGACTTCATCTCACATAAATCATTCTCTGTGCTTGAGCCATGTCAGCTGTTTTTCAAACACATCTTTCTTGACTCGGAGCCTTTATTCCTGTGTTGTGTCATGCCTGAAATCTTCTTCCCCTGATCTTAGCATGGCTTGTTCTTCTTGCTCCTCCAGGCCCCAATCTCAGCTTCAAATGCCCCCTTCTCAGAGACCTTGCCCCGTCATCACTCTGTCCCAGTAATTGCCCTACTACTCTCTCTCAGCTTCTTCCTGTTTCTTTCAAAGCATTTAATTCCCTGCAATTCTTTGGTTTACTTACCTGTGTACTGTCTGCTCCCTCACTTTGCTGTGGGCTTTGTGAAGGTAGGCCATGGGTTTTCGTGCTCACCACCGTATCCCCAGGGCCAGCAATGCCCGGCATAGAGTTGGTCCTTAGATAAATACCTGTGGCAGGGCTGTGGAATGGACAAACGAATGTGGCTGGTGGGAAAGGAGCTGGAGGCTCCAGGGTGTGATGGATAATCTGGTTGATAGCCACCCCTACTTTACTCCTTAGAGCGGCCACTGCACCCCAAGGAAAGGGTCCTAGAACAGGCCCTTCAATGGTGCCAGCTTCCAGAGCCCTGCTCAGCCTCCTTGCTCTTGAGAAAAGTCTCCCTGGCCCAGGCCGGCTGCCTCTTCACAGGTGAACCTCCTTCTTCAGCCCAGCACCCCCATGCCCAGGCCTCCCCCCCAGGACCCGCCACCCAGTGTTGCCTGTTTGTGCCCAGGTATCCGGCGCGAGAGCCCAAGGGTGGGTCTGTTGCGGTGTCGGGAGGAGCCGCCCCGCTTACTGGGAAACCGCTTCCAGGAGAGGTTCTTTCTGCTGCGTGGGCGCTGCTTGCTGCTGCTCAAGGAAAAGAAGGTGAGATGCTGGGGGGGTGGGCAGATGCTGGTGGCCCCCGGGGAGCAGCTATGATTGCCTCAACCTTCTCACTCCACAGCCCATGTGCTTCTCGATCTCAGGGCTGCCCTGGTCCTTTGACCTCTGTGACCCTGTCATCATATTACTTTAGCACTTCCATGACCTCTTGACCCGACTGTGCTCCTTCTCTCACCTCTTGACCTCACTGACGGCCTTCTTGTTCTCAGAGCTCTAAACCAGAACGAGAGTGGCCTTTGGAAGGTTCCAAGGTCTACCTGGGAATCCGAAAGAAGTTAAAGCCTCCAACACCGTGAGTTTTCTCCACCAGCCCACATTTCTAGGGCCTGCCTGCCATCACCCCTCCAGCCTTTCTAATCACCCAGCTCTGTTCTCCTTTGCCTCCTAGGTGGGGCTTCACATTGATACTGGAGAAGATGCACCTGTGAGTACCTCTCGGCCTGGCTTCTCCTCTGGCCCAGCCCTGCACCCTATCCTCTACCTCCCTACTTTTTCTATCCACCATCCCTATAGCTACAACCCCTCCTCTCTGGCTAATTCCCCTCTGACCACTCCCAGCTACCTGTCCTGCACTGACGAGGATGAGATGTGGGACTGGACCACCAGCATCCTCAAAGCCCAGGTGAGGGGAAGGAAAAAGCCGAGGATGAGGTCAGAGGTCCCAGCTGTAGTCCCACGCCCACTGTGCGAACTCCTTACTCTCCCTCCAGCATGATGACCAGCAGCCAGTGGTCTTACGACGCCATTCCTCCTCAGACCTTGCCCGTCAGAAGTTTGGCACCATGCCTCTGCTGCCCATCAGAGGAGATGACAGTGGGGCCACCCTCCTCTCTGCCAATCAGACCCTGGTGAGGCTCCCCCCCGGCCTGCTGCTGTGCCCTCCTGAATCCTGCCCATGTCCTTGCCACCCTGCAGGTGGGAGCGGTGTGCCTGCCAGCCTGGTGCCCCCCTCTGCCTCCTCTGTGCCCCCACTCCCCACCCCTGCCTTCTGTTGCCAGGCCTCACTGTGTCTCTGTGTCTCTCCCTCCCCTCATCCCCATCCCACCTGTGCCCAGCGGCGACTTCACAACCGGAGGACCCTGTCCATGTTCTTTGTGAGTACTGTACCTGTGTCAGCTTTGTGCCCCTCAGCCCTGTGTTCCTCTGTGCTGCCTGAACCCATGTGCCCTCTGTCTTTGTTCTGCAGCAGGCCATCTGTGGGGTGTGCGTGTGTGTGTGTGTGTGTGTGTGTGTGTATGAGAGAGAGAGAGAGTATTGTGAGGGGCGAGAAGGAATGAGGAAAATGAGGCATGGTAGGATATGATAAGGAAAAGGGAAAGTGGTCATAGGATCTGAGATATAGAAGGCAAGTGGTTAAGTGAACGCATTTTGGAGTCAGATAGACCTGGGCTGAAGCCCCAGTTCTACCATTGACTCACTGTGTGATCTTGGGCAACTTACTTAACCCCTCTGCACCTCGCTTCACTCACCTGCAGTGTAACCCATCGTACAGAGTTATTTTGATATCATACATGAAAAGTATTTTACAGCATCTGGCCCAGAGGAAGAGCTCAATAAACGTTAGCGATTAGTAATCCAGTAACTCTAACTTTGTGCCTGCATCATGCTACCTACTCCCATCCAGCCAATGAAGTCATCCCAGGGGTCTGTGGAGGAGCAAGAGGAAGCAGAGGAGCCTGTCTATGAGGAGCCAGTGTATGAAGAAGTGGGGGCCTTCCCCGAGCTGACCAAGGACATCTCTACCTCCTTCTCCACAATAAGAGAAAAGACAGCCAACCCAGAGACCCCCCTCACCAGCCAGAGGTCCTTTGACAAACCCCTTTTTCCCAAGGCAGGTGGCCCGAGCCCAGAGGAGAGGCCACCTGAGCCCCCTCCTGGCCCTCCTTCAAAGAGCAGCCCCCAGGCACATGGGTCCCTGGAGGAGCAGCTGCTCCAGGAGCTTAGCAGCCTCATCCTGAGGAAGGGAGAAACCACCATAGGCCTGGGCAGCCCCTCCCAGCCCGCCAGCCCCCAGTCCCCAAACCCCAATGGCCTTCTGACACAGACACCTGGCTTTCCCACCCAAACTTCCAGTTCACCCTCCAGCCAGCCCCTCACATGACCCTAAGATGAGTAGTCTGAAGGGGGAGGTAACCAGAGGACCCAAGTTCTCACCATGGCAGACACTGCTGGGAGCCTCCTCCGCTCTGGCTGGAAAGACTCTAGAATCCAGTGTGGTGCTATGGAAAGAGCACAGGGCTGAGGGCTCTGGACTCTCTTGCCCAGAGGGGATCAGGTTATGGCCCCTCACTGAACCTCCACTCACTTATATGTACCATGAAGTCACTGAAATAAGGAGCCAGTGAAACACCAAACTGTGTCTTAGAGCTGTAAGCCCCACATAATTTCCCTCAACAAGAGTAACTCCTGCTTTATATATTTCATATGTAGGAGTTCTGTGAGAGATTTTGTGTTTGAAAGGAGTGGTTTTACTGCATTAAAGAAAAAAAAAAAGATTTGGAAGCCAGAGAGCTAAATGATCTCCAAGTCTATCCTATCCCACCTCCTACATTTGGGGACTACACTGAAGACCTAGAGTGTGGAGGTTGATTGGGGTTGGGAGCTGGGGCAAAGAGGGGCCAAAAAGGATGTGTCACTGTTAATAAATCTTGGAACCGAAAGCTATTACTGTTTCATTCATTTAACAAATATGTATTGAACACCTAATTAGGTCTCAGGTATTCAGGAGAAAGTTTGAACAAAATAGATGGGTCCCGGGGGACCTGGGTGGCTCAGTTGGTTAAGCCTTTGGCTCAAGTCATGATCTCAAGGTCCTGGGATTGAGCCCTGCAGCCCCATATTGGGCTCCTTGCTTCTCCCTCTCCCTCTGCCGCTCCCCCTGCTTGTGCTATCCCGTGCTCTCTCTGTCAAATAAACAAATAAAATTAAGAAAAAAATAGACGGGTCCTGCTTTTTTGGAGCTTCTACTGTAGAGAGGGAACAGAAGACAGAAAACACACAAATGAATTCAGTGCCATGAAGAAATCAAACCGAAATGATGTGCTTGTGGAGGTGGCCTTTAGGCTGGGAGGATGGGGAAGGCCTCTGTGAAGAGTTAAAGAAGCCAGGCATGTGGAGTGCTGGGAGAAGGCGCACTCCAGAAGAAGAGGGAAAGCCACAGGCATGAAGCCTCTGCAGTGGGAAGAGACTTGGCCTCTTGGGGAAACAGAAAGGAGGCTGGAGTGGCTGAAGCACAGTGAATGGGGAGCCAGAGAAGAGTATGGGCTGAAGGGGGAAAGACTGGCAGGGGCCAATAATGCACAGCCTTATAGGCCATGCTAGGGTGTTTGGATTTTATTCTGAAGCAATCGAGAAGTTTGAAGGGAGAGAGTGATGAGATCTTATTTACTTTTTTTAAAAAAACAAAAAAAATCTTTAAAAAAAGGGGGGGGGCGCCTGGGTGGCAGTCGTCAAGCATCTGCCTTCAGCTTGGGTCATGATCTCAGGGTCCTAGGATCGAGTCCCGCATCGGGCTCCCTGCTCAGCCAAGAGCCTGCTTCTCCCTCTGCCTGCTCTTGCGCTCTCACTTGCTCCCTCTCTCCCTCTCAAATGAATAAAAAAAAAAAATCTTAAAAAAACATCAATCACTCTGGCTGTTTTGTGAGCAGTGGGTTATGGGGGGAAGAGTGAGAGACCAGATATTAGACAGGAGACTGATACTGGGGCTTGGACTAGGTTGGTGGTTTTGGAAATTGAAGGAAGGTGATTAATATGAGACCTTTTAGAAATAGAACCTACAGGACTTGCTGATGGACAGAATGCGGGGTAGGAGAAAGGGCACAATGACTCTGGGTTTCAGACTTTCCTAACTGGATGGAGAGAGGTGCCATTTGGTATATTGTCTGGGGAAGATATCTGGGGAAGGATCAGGTAGATGGAGCGGTTTTAAAAGTTTGAGGTACCTGTTAGATCTACAAGTGGGTGTCAATGGGCCGTTGGAAAGGTGAATCTGTAGTTTGGGGCCACAGATAACTGCTTTTCTCCAAGTAAGGGGTGTGGACCAAGGATAGGTGAGGGGGATGAAGAAAGGGTGTGGGGATCCTCAGAAAGCAGTGATAGGGCTGGGGCACAGAGCCCGAAAGGCAGACCCTAATGGTGACAGGGGCTTCCTGGGACGCAAGGCCCTACACCCATCTCCCCACTTACATCCACTCACTAGTATCATTTAGTTTCCATTGGCCCATGACACACCTGTCTTCCTCTGGGACTGGTTTCCTCCTGGCTCCCGGTAATCTCAGCACCACTCACTGGCTTTTCCAGTTCTGTGGGAATTTGGGAAAGGTCTGAGACCAGCCCTGTTTCCCTTGTCAGAAGCATCTTTGCTCAGGCATCCAGTGACAAATTGGTCACAAATTGAGTTCCTCCTCGCCAAGCGTCACCCTTCGCGCTGGAGGGAGGACCGGACGACCAGAGATCTGCATATGTAAATGAGTGATTAGTAGTAATTACGGGCTGAGTCAGTGGCTCCACTAGAAATAGAACCCAGGCGTCTTGACTCAGAAACTTGGGGTTCCCCTACCGCGCAGCGGACGCCGCGTCCACTCGGCAGTCGGGACCCTTTCCGGGATATTCGCTGCACTAACAGGAGTTTCTTTGGTTTCTCAGCGGCACCTTAGCGCTTCGCAGCCCTGCGCGTAGCCGGACCAGGCGTGGGCGGGACGGGGGCGGAACCGGGCCCGGTCCGGGGCGGGGCTTTGGCGTGGGCGGGGCTTTCCCGAGTTCCGGAGTCGAGTGGCTTCCCTTGGCCGGAGTGGAGATGCAGCCGCCGCCCCGAAAAGTGAGCTTGGCCTGGGAATGGGGACTCCTGGTGGGCTGGGGGAATGGTGGGAGTTGAGGGGGGCATCGGACCCGCAGTGAGGGGCGAGGAGTTGTAAGGGTTCAGGGCCTAACCCTGAAATAACCCAGGAAACACCCCAGTCCCTCCCCGGTCCCGCCCCCTCACCGCTCCCTGCGCGGAGTGTTTTTCAGGTCCCGGCGCCAGGGGTCTTCAACCTCTTCTAACCCTCACAGGTGAAGCCGTCCCAGGAGGTGAAGCTTCGCTTCCTGGAGCAGCTGAGCATCCTTCAGACCCGGCAGCAGAGGGAGGCGGATCTGCTGGAGGACATCAGGTAGCTTCTGATCCCCGCCACATAACCCCCCCCCCCCTTCGCTGTTGCGCGCCCCGCCTCTCCTCGAACAGACGTTGGTGGGAGCCGGACCGGAGAGGGGAAAGCAGGGGGTGAAGAGTTCTCCAACCTGCCCATTCTCGGCCCTCACTGTCGGCCTGTCTCTCCAGATACCAGATAGGACTTAATCCTTCCTCCTAACCCAACACACAGAAACACACAGGGACCCTCTCTCAAACCCTTTGACTCCACACCACTCGCTCCGCCCCACAATCAAGCTTGGGGCAGAATCTCCCCTCCCTCTTCCAGACCTGTTGGAAGGCCGGAATGTATCCAGCCCCCCGTCCGTCCTCACCTCCAAGCCCAGAGACGGTTCTCCAGGGGTGGGGAGGATCCTGCCGAGGCTCTGAACAATGAGGTGAGGTTGTTCTGGGTTGCGGCTGCCTGAGGTGATCTCAAGGACTCTCTCTTCAGTCTCGTTCCATCCTCGTGTACTCACACTTTAGGCCTGGCTCCCCTCTTCTTCCTGCCCAGGCTGAGGAGAGGATTGAGGGTGGGAGAACAGGACTAGACAGTGACACCACCCTTCCCCTCTAATCTTCACAGGTCCTACAGCAAGCAGAGGGCAGCCATTGAACGGGAATATGGACAGGTATGGAACTCCTTTTTCTGGACTTTCCCTTTTGTTGTAGCCTCCTTTACACATAGCATTGTCTCTCTGCACATACTCCTCTTCTGGTCCAGAGCAGTGGCCTAGAATTAGGCAGATTGGTGTCAGATCTCTCGTGCTACTTGTTGACTGTGTGACCTTGGTCAAGGTGCTTGGCCTTTCTTGGCCTCAATTTCTTTCTCTGTAGAATGGAATAATAATCATACCTTCATGGAGGGTTGTTGTAAGGATGGAATAGGTTAATGCATGTAAATCACTTAGCAAAGTGAGTGGTACATAATACGCATCTGGTGAATGGCATTATTATACTCTGATTTCATATTCTCCCAGTTGGTGGGAGTCTTTGAAAGGTAACTGAGTCTGTGATGGCTTTCCCACCAGGCACTCCAGAAACTGGCTGGGCCATTCCTGAAGAGGGAAGGTCACCGGAGTGGGGAGATGGACAGCAGGTGGGTCCCATCGAGGGGGGAGTTCAGGGGGCCTAGAAGGGATGAGGAGCTCAACCTCAGGAATCTATGGGAGTGAAGGGCTAATGAAGGGGGAGGGCATGTGAGCTGCAGGTAGAGCTGACACAGCAGTCGGAGAGGAGCTGACCCAGCAAGGACACTGTGGGTGCAGGCGGAGGGCGTGAGTGATCCTTGTGGCTGAGCTAATGCACTGATCGATTGATAGGCTCCCAGACAAGGGGGATGGGAAAGCACTCTGTCTCCTATGGTGTTCGGTTTGGTGGTGGTGGTGGGGGCTCTCATGAAGCTTTGGAGTGCTCTCCTCCTCAACACAGACCTTCTCTGGGGAGAGGCAGGATGGTGTTTGGTGCCTGGCGCTGCCTGCTGGATGCCACCGTGGCTGGGGGCCAAGCCCGGCTTCAGGCATCCGACCGATACCGTGACCTGGCAGGGGGCACAGGGCGGAGTGCCAAGGAGCAGGTGCTCAGGAAGGTATGGCTCAGTGGATGGGCTGAAGGAAGGGCTGGCATGGGGTTGGAAGTGGTCTGGGTCAGGACTCTGTGTGTCCATGCCCCTAGGGAGCAGAGAACCTCCAGAGGGCGCAAGCTGAGGTGCTGCAGTCTATCCGGGAGCTGAGCCGAAGTCGGAAGCTGTATGGCCAGCGAGAACGTGTGTGGGCCTTGGCACAGGAGAAGGCGGCTGATGTCCAGGCTAGGTGGGTTCATGGGGAGTTGGGAAACCTGGCTGGGGAAAGGGAGCCAAGGCACCACAGCTGGGCCTGACCTTGACTCTTCTCCCTTTCCTGCACAGACTGAACCGAAGTGACCACGGGCTCTTTCACACTCGGACCAGTCTCCAGAAACTCAGCACCAAGGTTTGGGGGGATGTGGACATGAGTGGAGGTGGGAAAGAGGTGGGCAGAGTAGTCTAGTGGTTTGGAACCCAGGGGCATAAATCTGAGAGACTGGGATGAATCCAGGCTCCCCTACATCCTTGGTGTGTGCCCTTGGTTAACTTGATCTCTCAGAGTCTCGTGTTCTTCATCTGGAATGTGGAAATAGTACATTTATTTTTTATTCCTTTACTATGCATTTATTGAGGAGTCTGTGGAGTTCCTGCCTTCAGAGTCTGGTGAGGGGCAGACAGATAGTAAGTAAAGAAACAATCAGATTAAGTGATAACAAAACAAGGTGCTACGGTAAAGGGTAACAGGATGTAATTTAGAGAGAAAGGCTGTCTGAACACATGGCCTGAATATCAAGAAGGAGCCAGCCATGCAAAGATCTAGGGGAAGAACATTCCACGGAGAGGAAATGGTGAGGGCAGAGGGTCTGGGGTGGGAAGAGCTTGCGGGCTCGAGGACCGAAAGAAGGCCAGTGTGGCTGGAGCACTCTGAGCAAGGGGACAGGCACTGTGAAAAGAGGTCAGAGAGGTTGCAGGGGCCAGCTCTTGTTGCACCTGGCAAGCCACAGTAAGGAGCAGTGGGGAGTTTATTTTAAATAGACACAGATGCCACTCGAGCATTTTGAGCAGGAGTTGTTGAGTATGCAAAATTTTTAGTCTAGTGCCAGGCGCATAGTAAGCACTCAATAATGTGAGAATCCATTCTGGATCTGGATTGGCCTTGGAAGGACCCTGTGGTTCCAGGGCTCCCTGTTGACACCTGTTTTCTCCTCCTAGCTGTCTGCCCAGTCAGCCCAGTACTCCCAGCAGCTGAGAGCAGCCCGCAATGAGTACCTGCTCAACTTGGTGGCCACCAATGCCCACCTTGACCACTACTACCAGGAGGAATTGCCAGCCCTGCTCAAGGCCAGTCCCAGCCCAGATACCCCTGCCTCTCCTGCCTCTGCCTTGTGGGAGAGCCTCTCCTTGTTTCCTACCACTGTCAGGCTGGGTGGTGCTAGGGACCCAGCCTGCTTTGAGTAGGTAGAAGTTACATCCTTTGGTTCTGGTTTGGGTTCTGCTTCTAGCTGGCTGCATGACATTGTACAGGACACTTAGCCCCTCTGAACACTTAGTTGCCTCATTAGGGACAACTTCTGCTCTATCTAATTTGTAGGACTAGTGGGGCTCAGGGGAGAGAATGGATGTGAAAATGCTTTTTAAACTGTTAAGGTCTATGCATACGTGAGGGCCTATTATTAGAAGCAGTTAACTGTCTCATTCCTTCCCTCAATCCAATTCCTCATGCCTATCACCCATCTAAACCTGGGCAGAGAGCCTACTTTGCAGTAGAGGCTGGGGGCAGGGTGGTATCATTATCTTGGGGTTCTCTCCAGGCCCTGGTCAGTGAGCTGTTGGAACACTTGAGGGACCCCCTGACCTTGCTAAGCCGCACTGAGCTGGAAGCTGCAGAGATGGCCCTGGAGCATGCCCGCCGTGGAGGGCAGGCAACCTCCCAGGTGAGGGCTGTGCCCTATAAGAGCTCCCCAGAGATCCTCTTCAGCCTGCTCTTTCAGTACAGACCACCCACTGCATATCTGCCCCTTTTATTCTCACCCGTCCTTCTTCTTCCAAGAGGGGCTGGGGACAGGTTTGGAGTGGTAACCAGTGAGCGACTACTTCGACCTTTTCCAACCCCCAGGTAAGCTGGGAGCAGGATCTGAAGCTCTTTCTTCAGGAGCCTGGAGTATTTTCTCCCACACCACCTCAGGAGTTTCAGCCTGCAGGGGCTGATCAGGTGAGACTTCTCTGTTCATTGGAACCAAACTACATGTCGAGGGGACTGTGGTTTAGGCCTTCTCCCTCATCATCCTTGTTCTGGTTAATGGCTGTTCAGCTGTGGAGAAGGGGTTTCAGAACTCTAGTTCACCTCCCCCCCACCAGGACCCAAACAAACTTTATTCCACTTCTCTGGCCCTTCACTACATCATCCTCTTCTTTCTCCCTCAACCCAGATCCCATTTTGGGGACTTGCTGTGTGTCCACAGGAATGCACACCTGTGCCCTCACCTCTTTGTGCCTGTCCCTGGAGGTTAGGATGGAGTGAAGGAAAAAGGAAGGGACTGTAGAGCGGGGACAACAGCAGGCCCTGCTCTGAGCATCTGTGTACATTGTTCATTGAGGTGTGTGCCCTGGAGCTGGAGGAGGGCGCAGGAGGCGTGGCAGGGGACCGTGGCCTGGAGAAAGAGGTTCAGCGCTGGACGAGCCGAGCTGCCCGAGACTACAAGATCCAGAACCATGGGCATCGGGTGAGGTGGGGGGTGCAGGTGTTGTGGGTGGGCGGGAAGAGCTGAGAGCTGAGGACCCTGGAGCCAGTGGGGGATATCATAGGGCTGCAGGCAGGAAGGGAAGGAAAGGTATTTTAGGCCAAGAGTGTAGCACAGTAGTTAAGAGCACAGCTTTTGGAGCTAGACCCACCTGGGTTCAGATCCTGCTCTGTTCTTTCCTCGTTATGTAACCCCGAGTAAGGGAGTGACTTAACCTCTCTGGACTTCGGTTTCCTTATCATTAAAGTGGGGCCAATAATAGTATCCACTGCATGAGGAAGATTAAGTGACTTAATGCATGTGAAGCAAGTAGCGAAGTGCCAGGTCCATAGTCAGTTGTCCTGCAGAGGATTTCTACCCACCCCTGTTCTCCGCCTTTGCAACCAGGTGCTGCAGCGGCTGGAGCAGAGGCGACAGCAGGCTCCAGAGCGGGAGGCTCCAGGTATAGATCAGCGGCTACAGGAAGTGAGGGAGAGCATCCGGCGGGCACAGGTGAGGCATAGCCCTGTGCCTGGGACCCCTGAGATCCCACCTCCTCATGCAACACCCTCCTCCTCTCTATCTGCCTCGTGGGGAGCAGGGAGGCAGGAGGTAGAAGGTGGACATGTTTGGGGTGGTTCCCCTCACCGCCCAGAGGGTGGGCCCGTCCATAGCCTTGATTGATTTCTCTTCCCCATGGCAGGTGAGCCAGGTGAAGGGGGCTGCCCGGCTGGCCCTGCTACAAGGAGCTGGCCTCGATGTGCAGCGCTGGCTGAAGCCCGCCATGACCCAGGCCCAGGATGAGGTGGAGCAGGAGCGACGGCTCAGTGAGGCCCGGCTGTCCCAGAGGGACCTCTCTCCCACGGTGAGTGCCCTTTGCTCCCTACCCCTGTACACCCAGGACAGTAAAGGGTAGATCTCCCCAGAGGAGGGCAGACCCTATAAAATGGGGATCCCAATGGTACCAAAGTCGAAGAGGTTGTTGTGAGGCTGGAATGAAATATGTATATTTTTTTGCATAGTTTGTAACACAGAGTGTTCTCAGTGAACTTTTATCATGAATGTAGGATGACGATTATGAATTAAAGTTCCAAATATGGATTCTATGTGGTTCAAGTGCCGACCACTCCACTTACTATTAGCTGTGTGATCTTGCAAAGTGGCTTGACCTTTCTGAGCCTCGGTTTTCTCATAAGTAAAATGAGGTGGGGGCACCTGAGTCGCTCAGTCGGTCAGCATCTGACTCTTGGTTTTGACTCAGGTCATGATCTCAGGGTCGTGCAATCAAGCCCCACATCAGGCTCCATGCTCAGCACAGAGTCTGCTTGTTTCTCTTTCTCCAGTGTGTGCACACATGGATGTGCGTGCTGTTGCTCTCAATTAAATAAAATCTTTTTAAAACATTTTTAAAAAATAGGTAAAACAAGGTGATACACTTATGTAAAATTTCACTGGGTTATTGTGAAGATTAAGTGAGGTGCTATACATAAGATGTTTAGCGTCGTACCTGGCACAGAGTAAGCACTCAGTACTGTAATTCTGCGATTGTTGTTGGTGTTACCCTGCTCTGTGGTGATTTTGCTTGTGATATATGTTGGACAGATGGGTGGTACCACCTTGGGGAGTGATCTATTGGTGTTCTTTAAGGGTAGAATGGAGGTGTGGGAGATAAAATGGGTACTTGAGAGTGGGCCCCCCCCAATCATGTCTGTTCTCTATCTCCTCCAGGCTGAGGATGCTGAGCTCTCTGACTTTGAGGAATGTGAGGAGACAGGGGAGCTCTTTGAGGAGCCTGCCCCAGCAGCCTTGGCCACTAGGCCCCTCCCCTGCCCTGCACATGTGGTGTTCAGCTATCAGGTATCAGGTGGGCATGGGGGTGGGGACCTCAGAGAAGTGGGGATGGGCGACAGCCATGTCCTGAATCCTTCCTTGTGGGGCCCAGGCAGGGCATGAGGATGAGCTGACTATCACAGAGGGCGAGTGGCTGGAGGTCATAGAAGAGGGAGATGCTGATGAATGGGTCAAGGTGGGTATGGACCTTAGATTCTGACCTTGGTGGTGGGCAGGGGGCATGGCAATGGGAAGGACTTCTCTGTGGCTTGCAAGGACCCAGCCAGACAAAGCTAGAAGCCCAAGGAGGAGGGCTAGGGCCACGGGCTGCTGAGGCAAGTCTGCTATCTATTCACATTGCTGGGTGAACAGGCTCGAAACCAGCACGGCGAGGCAGGCTTTGTCCCTGAACGGTATCTCAACTTCCCGGACCTCTCCTTCCCTGAGAGTGGCCACGACAGCGACAATCCCTCAGGGGCAGAGCCCACAGGTAAGAATGGGAAATTCTGGGTCAGGGGACCTTGAGTAGTTGTGGCCCTGAGGTGTCATGGCCCCGGGGCACTACTGCCCATCAACTCCCCTCACCACCTCTCCTGGTCTTCTGCAGCCTTCCTGGCCCGTGCCCTATACAGCTACACAGGACAGAGTGCAGAGGAGCTGAGCTTCCCCGAGGGGGCGCTTATCCGCCTACTGCCCCGGGCCCAGGATGGAGTGGATGATGGCTTCTGGAGGGGAGAATTCGGGGGCCGTGTGGGGGTTTTCCCCTCCCTGCTAGTGGAGGAGCTGCTTGGCCCCCCAGGACCCCCTGAACTCTCAGACCCTGAACAGGTGAGGCTTCCTTCTCCCTGGGTCCCCAGGCTCCTCTAGGTTGAGCCTTCCACTCCAGTGAGGCCCCATATTCATCTTAATGCCCCCTTCCTTCTCCCAGTTTACCTCCTATATTGGCTTGGACCTCCCAATCTCCTTTCGCTGGGCAGAGAAGAGGGAAACTCAGGCAGTCTTCATAAGAGTGTGGTGGTCCTACTTTAGTGCTAGATAGATCTGAGTTCAGATTCGTATTGCATTGCCTTGGGCAGTGATATAACCTTGCGCTTGTTTCTTTACATGTAAAACAGGGGTAATAATACCAACTTCAGCAGCCCAACTGTCATGACTAGAGATATGGAGGTAAAGCCCTTAGCACAGTGACCCACGGGAGGTCCTTTAATATAATGGTACCTACCGTTACAGCAGGAAGAGCCTAGGAGAGGGAGTCAGGAGAGCTGGGTTCTAGTCGGGACTCTACCACTAAAAGACTCCATGCTTTTCAATAGATGGCTTAACCTGAGCCTCACCTCTATGAGAAATCATAAAAATCCCTACCTCATGGGATGCTGGTGAGGAATGAGTTAATGAGTGTATGTGAAGTGCTAACAGAATGTCTGGGACATAGTGTCAGTACATGTTGGCTATTGAAGTGTGTATCAGCTAAAGCCCCCACCTGGATGGAAGCATCTGGCCGCTCTCCAAATCAAGGAGCGAAGGGACAGGAATTGAAGGCAAGATGAGAGGAAAAGGTGGTGAAACCTTCCCACGTGCCAGGAATAACTCCATGTGCCCATCGTTCCCAGATGCTGCCATCCCCTTCTCCTCCTAGTTTCTCACCTCCTGTGCCCACCTCTGCCTTGGATGGAGCCCCTGCACCTGTGCTGCCTGTGGGTGAGTAGAGGGCCCTGGGGGCCCTGGGGGGCGGGAAGAGACGGGAAGGAGGAGAAAGGTGGCCCTTGGCTACTCTGCCTGCCCTCAGGAACCTCCTCCATCAGGCTCCCAGAAGCATGATGGTGAGAAGAGCTTGGGCTTTGGAGGGGAGGCAAGTGCGTTGTTGAGACTTTGCCTGTGACTTCTCAGTGTGTGGTTTAGGGCAGATGTTTAACCTGCCTGGGCCTTTATAGAGTGAGGAGAAAGGTCCCTACCTCACTGAGTTGTGAGAGTTAGAAAGATGGGCCTAGCTTTGTGCCTGGCACATAGTACACATGCCCCCAGTAGCTGTTTTCTCATGAAGATTATTTTACAAATCAGCCAGCTTTTCCCACTACGCCTCCTCTGCCTTCCATGTTCTTGAATCCTGCCAGCACCTTCGTTTGTGTCATCATTTTCCTTCTTGGAATGCCCGCCTTTTCTAAAACCTTCTGGTACTTCCACTTTCTTCGTGAAGCCTCCTTCCCTGATTCCAGAGGTCCCTGTGAGCATTTTCTGCAGCCCCCTGCCCCGGCACCTATACTTCACTTGGAATGATTGAGCACTCAGTCATTCATTGTGTTTGTTGGTTTTTCACTCTCAGGTTGCTAACAGCCATTGGGAGTGGGGGTGCTGTGAGTCCATCTCCCCCTCTCAGCAAGGTGCCAAGTAAGAGTGGAGGATGGATGGATTGATGGATTTTATGGCTCTAAGATTAGGGACTCTTCATTAATTCATCAAATATTTACCGAGTTCCACTGTCCTAAGTGCAGGAGATGCAGCAATGAACGAAACAAAGCCTGAAGACTGACTTGTGGTTCTTGTTTGCAGACCAAGACCTGGACTGCCCTGGACCCCTGGACATGATGGTACCTCGACTCAGGCCGGTAAGGGTCCCTCCCTTGGAGGAGATGGTGTCATTCCAACTTGTCCTGTTTTGTCTGCGGGGCTGAGGGAATGGACAGGGATATCCCCAAGGGAGGGTTCTGGAGTACTGACTCTGTGTTCTCTACAGATGCGTCCACCGCCTCCCCCACCAGCTAAAGCCCCGGATCCTGGCCACCCGGATTCTCTCACCTGAAGCCAGGAGGATTGCTGTCCCCCCAGTGATGCTGCTGTCCCTATTCCTATGATGTCAGAGACCACCCCCTCAATGATCTGGAGTGACACAGCCAAAAGCTGCAGTCTCCCCCATTTCCACTCTCACCTCCAGGGGTAGAAACTTTCCTTCTCCCCATTTCTGGGGCTGGAACTCACTGCTTTTCCCCCATCATACTTCTGCTATCTCTAGGGCTGGAACTACCCCTCTTTCTTCTGCCACTATCCCCTCTGTAGGGTGGTGAAATATTCTGAAATCTCTGGGGCTGGAACCCATCTTCCAAAGTCTTGAGTGGCTCCAGCCCATCTGTGTCTCCACCCTAGCTCTGTGACCCACCCTACTGGGTCTGTGACCCATGGCCACTGGGGTTGGGGGCTGGGACAAGGGCAGGCCTGTCAAAAGGAGCTGGAGCCAGTATGCAAAACAGCTGTAATGGTCTGAGCGGATTTATTGACAGTGAATAAAGGGCACTAAGCCCAAGCCAGGGCCTGGGCCTCTTGTGCCAAGAGGGCAGGGGGCCTAAGGTGCTATTGCTTTAGGGGCCCACCGAGGGCAGGGGCCTGCTCCCAGCTGCCACGCTCTAGCAAATGGAGCAAGGTGATGGGGAAGGGGTCAGGCAGCCTGTTGGCAGGCAGGGGAAGTGAAAGAGACTGAGGGATGGAGGTGGGGAGATTTCTCCCGCGGTCCCCCAGCCTGAAACCATGCAACTCCAGATGGAAGTAGAGCTGGTTCCTCAGCTGGGGGGCAGTGCTGTCCAGTGGAAAGGAGCGCCTTCATGCCCACCCACCCCCTGGCCCTGCCAGCTCGTAGTCCCAACAGCACAATGAAGAAGGAGCCTTGGAGGAGAGGAAGGGTAACAGTGTTGGTTCCTATTCAGGATGTGTCTCAGCTTTTCCCTGGGGGCTGCAGGACCTCCTTCCCTGTCTCCTGGAGCACATGCCCACTCCCCACCACTAAACCAAAGACTTTGTAGCAAAGGCCATCCCTGGGAGTACAGCGAGCTAATGGGCTTAGGTGGTGTACTTAGGGGGTGGGAGTGTAGGGGGTGGGAGAATGAGATTATCTGATTTGGGGCCCAAGCAGACTCACCTCACACACCCCCTGCTCCCCGTGGTGGGGACACCTGTGAGAGAGAAGTGGTCAACAATGGGTGACCAGGATGTGGGTCATAAGAGTGCCATCTCCCCCACCCCCAGGGTAGGAGGCAATAAGAGCTGAGCCCACTGTAGCCCTGACCATGCCTTCATACCTGGTGATCTGAGGTGTCCAGTTTGCTTGGCTGTCCAGTTCCCTCTCGACTGGCCAGTCCTGGGCTTGGGCCCTTCCCTCCAGCCCCTAGCATGGGCTCTGCAGAGGCTCTAGGGTTCCCCTCAAGTGCACAAGGGACTAGGCTGCCATCCCTGAGTCCTCCATTCTGTACTGGGGGACTGGCGAGGCCCAGGGGCTGTGGCCTCTCAGGGGGCACACTCTCAATGGCAGGTATCCCTGCCCTGGGCCCCCCCCCCAGACCCCTGACTACCCCCTGTGTCCTGCCCTCCACCAGACCCCCAGCTCCTGTCCGTGGGAGAGCCATCACGATGCTCATGTAGTCCACAGCGCTTCTCAATGTGTGTCACCCGGAACCTGGGAAGGGAGGGAACACTGGGTCTTACGACCACAACTTAGAGACTGCTTGGCTTCCCCTCAACCAGGGACATCCTGGGTTTCATGGCCACTTAGCCTCTGGCCTGGGGGGAGCGGGGGAGACTTCCCCAGATTATGGGGCACATTGTACAGCCTGACTTCTGCTGTAGCTCACAGTCTAGGAGAAGAGAGCTGGGGCCCACCTTTGGAGTCAGGCGCCTGATCACTGGGGCTCCCACCTCAAACTCCCTCTTTCTGGGGCTTTCTATCCCCACCTGCCCACAGAGAACACGGTGGTCTCTCCAGGCCGGGGGCGGCTCTTTCCTTCCTTCGAGCGTCCCTGGCGAACAAGTGGGGGCCTCTTGTTGCGGCTGCAGTGGATGCAAGGGGCTGCAGAGCCCAGATGCACTGTGTGATGATGGGAAGGAGCTCCATCTTGCAGGCTGGAGGTAACATCCACGCTGGACAATAGGGAAGAAGGGAGCAGGAGTGACATTACCATTTCCTTTCCTTTTCCATTTGCTCCCGTTCTTTCAGCTTCTTAAACCCCCAGATGCCCCACTTTCCCCAGGCCCCAGCATTCTTGTATTTATCTAATAAACACAGTATTGAGATTTTAGTCGTCATGTGTTCTTTTTCCCAGGGTTGTTTGCCAAAAAGAGGGCAATGTTTAACCCAAAGGAATGGCACAGGGATAAACGTCAGGCTTGATGATATCCAGATGGGAAGTATGGTTTGAAGGACTCAGATTTCTATAAAACTTCTTTCTTCATATAGGCTAGCCAGCTTTGCCTCCCCCCTGCCCCCAGACATGCGAGGACATTGGGAAAGGATTGTGCTGGAGGAGAGGGTACTCTCCAAGGCAAGCTAAGTCATGCTGGCCCTTGTTTCCAGCTCACCTGGACAGCTGCACTGTCCCTTCTCCTTCACTGTCCCCCAGCATCTCCTTCAAGGCCTCAGCATTGGCTGAGGGGAGAAGGAAAAGAGGGAGTCAGTGGAGGTGGAGGTCAGGGCAAGAGAAAGTTGAGCGGGGGCAGGGTGGGGGGGTGGGGAGAGCAAAGGGCCAGTCTACACCCACCTTCATTTTGGATGATGCAGCGAACAATCCTCTCTACGGTGTCCTCGTTCATGTCATCGTCCTCAGCTGAAGGATGAGAGGTTGGCAAGGAAGCAGGAAATGAGTCAGCTTTGGGTGGACATTACCTGGTGGCTTCTGTGGCTTACTGCTCAAGACCTATCCCTTTGTCTATTTGCCATCATGCTGGATGTTAGCATTTAGGGGTCAGGGCAGAAAAAATGGGAAAGTTAGTGGGAGCCCAAGACTACCAACAGTGGGCCCTTCCCACCCATGCTGTCTTTCCTAGGCTTGCTTTCAGGGTGGGGTCATCCCACTTGCTGACTCAAGAAAGTGTCATTAAGCCTCCTGAAGGCTTGGTCAGGATTTGGCCTCTTGGCCAGGAAGGCAGAAAGAGGTGTGGGGTGAAGGGTATGGGAGAAAGGTGACTGAGCCAGGTTCTAGGCTCCTCACTCACGGGGCTGGAGCTGGGCATCGTCAGGCTCTGAGCCCCTCGACGTGCGGCAGCGGTAGCCCTTCTTCTTGAGCACGTGGCAGATCATGAAGCCTACGAGGCCCATGAGGAAGAAGACCAGCACAAGCAGGAAGAGCATGTATAGCCCATGTTGGGGCGGCTCCAGGTCTGGCTGTGGTTCCGACATGAGGCCCTGGGGGGCGAGCGCGGGCCAGGGAGCCTCCTGGGGTTAGGGGGCTGCAGCTAGGGACTGGGGGAGGGATAGGAATTCGGTCCTCAGGACCCGAAACCGACGAGCCTCTGAGGTCCGGCCCCACCCCCTACCCAACCAAGGAGCTGTCCGTGCCAAGGGTGCTGGTCCGGGGCAGGGGTGCCAGACGGCGGCTGCGCAAGCCCTCTTCCACGACCCTGATCCTGCTTCCCCGACGCCCAGAGCGTTCCCCTTTCCAGCTTGTCCTGCGCTTCCGTCCCTCCCAAGGACACTGCAGAGCGAGATGGGACGGAATTCTCAGGCGGCCGGCTCAAGAATCGCGCCTGAGTCAGCGTCCGCACCTCCTCCGCGCCGGCCTGAGCCAGGCCTCTGCAACCCCCTCCCCTGCCTGTATGCCCGCACAACACCACCCCTTTAGGTTCCTCCCATCCTCACCACCTGGCCCACTCGGTACCGGTGGTTTGGTTCTGGCTCCGGCTCCGGCTCAGGTTCCGGCTCCAGGGACGTCCTAGTCCGGCTCAGGGCCCCCGACGCCCTCCCGGCGCTCATCCCTTGCTTCCTCCCCCTCCCCCCTTCGCCGCCTCACCGGCTCCGGGCTCCGGCTGCAGATACCGGTGCCGCGGCAGGCAGGGGGAGGGAAGGATGAAGAGGGATGCCGGCTAGTTGGGAGCGGCGGCTGGCTCCGTACAACTCTGGCTGTGGGAAGGGGAAGGAAATGGGGGTGGGGGGCGCCGCCGCAGACGCCCTAGGTTCCCAAATGCCTTCGCCAGTCGCCAGCCCGGGACCAGGGGGCGGAGCGCAGGTGTGCAGGGCGGAGAGCGAGAGCCTTGCGCGCTTGTGAGCGCAAGTGTGGGGCGCGCGTGACTGCGCCGCCCCCCCGCCCGGCCCCCCCGGGGGAGTGTGCGGCGCCGAGTCTGGGTCCGGGTGGGGAGGACAGGCAGTCAGAACAAAGTGCTCTCCACTGGTCTATCCCGCATGCTTGGCGCGGCTCCTGCCCTCAAGTGCTTCGGTCCGGTGGATAGCCAGGAACCTTCCCAGCAGGCCAGGGGAAGCTGGCTTTCCGCACCCGAGAGGGACGGCGTGGCGGTTCTCTGCAGTCTCCTAGACTGGTGACAACGCCTGCACCCCATTTGGGGCAGCTGGCTGGACGAGATATCTCGGATTCCCGAGGATTTGACCCTCGCCCGGAAAGAAATGACCCTCGCATCCTAGGACCATACTACCCGTCCTCCGCAGAGCCCAGAAGCTGAAGCTCGGGAACCCAGAAGGGCGAAGCCAAGCGAGGGGCGGAACTCCGCAGGGGGCGCGGTCGGGGAGGCGGGGCCTGGACTTCCCGGTTCCGCAGAGGCAGGCTGCGTCCTTACGCAGCACGTAGGAGCGGGGGTGGGGCAGGCGGCCGGGCAGGCGGCGGAGGCGCGGGGCCTGCTGCCGCCGGCACCATGGCCAAGACCGTGGCCTATTTCTACGACCCCGACGTGGGCAACTTCCACTACGGTGAGGGAGCAAGGTTGTACGCGAGGAGCTTCGGGACGCGGAGGTTTCGAGGCGGGGGCTATAACTCCGGCGTCGGGAACTGACGAACTCTCTTCTCCCACCCCCAGGGGCAGGGCACCCTATGAAGCCCCATCGCTTGGCATTGACCCATAGTTTGGTCCTTCACTACGGTCTCTATAAGAAGATGATCGTGAGTCTCGCGATCGCTGCTGGGTATTGAGGGTGCGGGCGAGCTGTGTGGTCCTAGGATAGGTGGGCTGCCCTGAATGCACCAAGTGCGACCCACCCTTGGGGTGGGGGGCAGGGTGGATGGAAGGAGCCAGGAACACCCGCCATATGCAGAATGTAGGTGGATGGATCCACCGGCCTGATGGGAGTTACTTTTTCACCTTAGGTCGGCCACCCTTTGACCTCAGGTAGACCAACCTCTGGCCTGTGGTTAGGGTGGAGTGGGGCTGGTTTGACGAGAGAAGGTGTTTTCCTCCCCAGCATCTTAGGATGTGGGCAGTGCTGTGGCTTCAGGAGAGAGGGGCTGGATCACTTTATCTGGATGTGGGTGTTCCCACCGCAGTTCTCACCCTTTCTTTGCCACCTCTCTCCACCTCCAAGGAGCTAGAGCTCCAGGGAGGATTGTGTAGCCCTGTGTGCAAATGTGTATGTGTGTGTGGAAGAGAGCGGGAGATGTCCTGGTATTTCCTTATCAACTTAGAATACCCCCCACAGGGTTCTACTTAATTGCTACTCAATCCTCCATCTCCCAGATATGCACATGGAGATAGACAATCCCCAACTTGGAATTTATAGTTGTGATAGGCGATTATAACAGTTAAGCTCAGCCCTCATGCGTCACAAGGGGAATTAGTCAACAATATGAATGAATGTTGTCCACTGTTTGTGCTGAGGCACCGACAGTGAATTAGCTTTAGAAAAGACTGAGGTGAGGTTAGTGCATGAATCTGAAGCCCTTGAAATTGTTTGCTGGTACATACCTGTGTGCATTTTCTGGGGAGAGAAGCTTTTTGTTCTTGCCCAATTTCTCAAGAAGTGTGTGAACCCCCCAAAAGATAATAAATCTCTGGCTTAGCACCTTGGCACCCCGGGGTTTTAATTAGAAGGTTGTCATATATCCCATATTATTTAACTCTAAAATTCAGGATTCATAGAAGAGAGAGGATGGAATCAGAGCCAGGGGGAGGAGATGAGTATGGATAGAATAAAAAAAGAGGAGATCCAGGGAACGGGGTAGGTGGATCAGGGCTCAAGGTTGAGAAGGTGGGGAAAGGTTGGGCTGGAGGTGGGAAGGAGTAGGCAAGTGCACTGTTCTTTCGGAGACTTGATCATAGTACCCCACCTGGCTAATCAGAGCCTCTCTTCTTCACTGACCTTTGCTTAATAGAATAACAAGGATTGGAGGGGTGAGGGGACTGCTGATGTGTGTGAATTTGGACAGTCCACCCGGCTGGGTTCAGTGTGGGCAGTCTCAGGCCGATGAATGGGACTGATCTCGCCTGGGTTCACCTTATGTTTCCATCCCGAGGTCTTCAAGCCGTACCAGGCCTCCCAGCATGACATGTGCCGCTTTCATTCTGAGGACTACATCGACTTCTTGCAGAGAGTCAGCCCCACCAATATGCAAGGCTTCACCAAGAGCCTTAATGCCTTCAACGTGGGCGATGACTGGTGAGGGGAGAACTGGGATTTTTAATGCCAGCCATATAGGAGAACACTTGAGTGAGGTCTTGTGGCAGCAGTGGGAACATATGAAGGGGGTCCTATTTGTCAGTGAATCATGATTTACTCATTTGTTTATTCAACAAGTATTGGTCATTTGCTCTAGGCCAGGCCCTGTGCTAAGTGCTGGCAATGCAATGATACATAACAACAAATTTTAATATTACAGTTGTGCTAAGTCCTGTGAAGGAGAGGTAGGTGGCTGGCTGTGAGTGTATATGCAGGAGAATTACCCATCTTGGGAGTGGGCTGGTCAGTAGAGGCTAGAGGATGTAATGGAGATTGAGGTGAGATCTGAAGAAAGAGTAGGAGATAATTAGGTGGAAGGTGGTTGGGAGGATGGGGGTGAGGGCAGGAATGTTGTGGAAATTAGATACAACATATGCTGAGGGTTTACGAGAGGTTGGTGTGTCACTCATTTGAGGAACAGAAAAAAGGTCATTCACTGAATATGAAAAGGAAAGTGATCTGAATCAAGGCTAAAGAGATGGGCAGGGCCTTTAAAAATTAAATAGCCCTATTTTGATTTGGGGTTCTTATCCCTAGAGTAGAGGGAAATTATCAAAGTGTTCTAAAAGCAAGAGAGTGATTTACATTGAGAGAGGTTTACATTGAGCTTTATCATATGAAGAAGACTCAGAGGCCCTGTGGGGAAGGGAAGATAACAAAGATAAACCAATATCCTTGCTTACATCCTCTCATATATTCATGAAAATGTAGTGATCATAACAGCTACCATTTACTCAACTTATTTTTAGACTTTTTTTAGGAAAATTTCAAATGTTTCTGAAAGAATAATACAGTGAATTCCCATATATCTGTCACCACCTGTAACACTTAGAGCAAATGGCCATTCTTACTTCATCTGCATCCCAGATTAGTGTTGTTGTTTTTTTTTTTTTAGGAGAGAGGTGGGGAGCAAGTGAGCAGGGGCGGGGTGGGGGTAGGCAGAGGAAGAGAGAGAATCTTAAGCAGGCTCCATGCCCAGCTCAGAGCCCAATAGGGACGTGGGCAGACACAGGACTTGATGCCAGCTGGATTTCACGACCCTGAAATCATGACCTGAGCCAAAATCAGGAGTCCAACTCTTAACTGACTGAGCCACCCAAGTGCCCCCGCATCCCAGGTTATTTTAAAGCAAATCTCAGATGTCACATTTTTTAACTGTAAATATTTTATTGTGTGTCTCTAAATGATACTCTTAAAAACATACATGCACACACTCAACATTGTCATTATCACACCTAAAAACTTGACAGTAATCCTTAATATCATCATATTTGCAATCAGTATTCAAATTTCTCCAACTGCGTCCTGATTTTTTCTTTTTTGCAGTTGATGTATTTAGGATGTAAACAAGGTCCATACATTGTATTTGGCTGATACATCTCTTAAGGTTTTTTTTTTTTTTTTAAGATTTTTTTTTTTATTTATTTGAGAGAGAGAGAGAATGAGAGATAGAGAGCATGAGAGGGAAGAGGGTCAGAGGGAGAAGCAGATTCCCCGCTGAGCAGGGAGCCTGATGCGGGACTCGATCCCGGGACTCGAGGATCATGACCTGAGCCGAAGGCAGTCGCTTAACCAACTGAGCCACCCAGGCGCCCCTCTCTTAAGGTTTTTAGTCTATAGTGTTTCCTTCTCTACCTTGAATTTCTTCCTTTTTTTTTTTTTTTAAGATTTTATTTATTTATTTTGAGAGACAGAGTGAGCGGGTGAGAGAGAGAACACAAGTGGAGGGAGGGGCAGAAGGAGAGGGAGAAGCAGACTCCCTGCTGAGCAGGGTGCCCAATGTGGGGCTCGATTCCCGGACCCTGGAATCATGACCTGAGCTGAAGGCAGACATTTAACTGAGCCACCCATGCGCCCCTCTACCTTGAATTTATTTCTTGAAGAAACCAAGCTATTGGTCCTATAGAGTTTCCTACAACAGCTACTATTTATTGCGTGCTTACTCTGTTCTGAGGTTTGCTGGTATACCCACTTCATTCTCACACCAACAGTGAGATGTAATAGTCCTTTGCCTTAATTTAGGCATAAGGAAACCAAAATTTGAGGAGATTTAGGTAACTAACCTGAGTTACAAAACTAATCAGTGGAAGTGGCAGGTTTCAGATCTAGAAACCTGGTTTTTAAACACTACACTGTTTCCCTGAAGATCCTACCAATAGAAGCACTCTGAGCTGGAAGATAGAAGGTTGGCATTGAGCACCTTTCCAGGCTTATCCCTAAACCCCTGCTTGCACAGGATACCTTCCTGGAATGCCCTTTGTTCCTCATTCAACCTCTCCAAGACCTTCCTGGCCTTCACACCACCTTCAAGCTTCACACCACTAAACCTTTCTTGACCACACCAGGCGCAGAGGTCTGTCCTGTACACACTGCCCTAGTCATTTGGTGTTTAGTTGCATGCTATCTTGGGAGGTTTGGTGTTTTGTTATTGCTGCTACTGTTAGGCACAGAGGTCTGTCCTGTACACACCGCCCTAGTCATTTGGTGTTTAGTTGCATGCTATCTTGGGAGATTTCTTGGTTTTTTGTTATTGCTGCTACTGTTGTTTCTGAGCTCACTTTACAGGTGTGGGAATGCAGAGTCCGCCGTCAGGCCCCAACTGGGGCTCTGTAACTGCTCTGTGCAGTTAGGGAATACTACCACTCGGCCCTTGGCACTGCATCAGTTGTGCTGTTAGACTTAAGCTACAATCATGCTTATCTGTGTATTTCAGCGGAGAATCAGGGATTTTCCCTTTTAATTAATTTCTGATTGTTTTCAAATTAATCTAATATAAAAAGCCCAGTTATACTGCAAGGCTTTTAATGGAAAAAAAAAACCCAACAGTCCCATATCTATGCCTCCCACTCAAATCCCTCTCCCCAGAGGCAGCAACTTTCAGCTCCTTTAGCTATTTTTTCTGGTATTTATTTTTGGGTTTCAAAGCAATGATCCCAACCTACTACTGTTACTAATAATCTATAATACTTAATGCCTACTCTGTGTCAGGTACTATTTTAAATGCTTCACAGGCATTAGGTCATTTAATCTCATCAATCTCTGTGAATCAGGGTCTCTTTACTGCCTCCTTTTCACAGATGAGGACACTTAGGCACAGAAACTATAAACAGTTTACCCAATCTCATGATCATTTGTAGGTGTTTTTTTGTTTGTTTGTTTGTTTGTTTTAAAGATTTTATTTATTTAACACAGAGAGAGCGAGGGCAGGAACACAAGCAGGGGCAGTGGGAGAGGGAGAAGCAGGCTTCCCGCGGAGCAGGGAGCCCAATGTGGGGCTCGATCCCAGGACCCTGGGATCATGACCTGAGCCGAGGGCAGATGCTTAACGACCGAGCCACCCAGGCACCCCAAAAATGTGTGACTCTTAAAGAATGTTATTGAACATTGTGTTAAAATATGATATGCATAAAAGAATCTTTAAAGAGAAACAAAGTTTATGTTCCCTTTCAAATTATTTCCTTTTTGGCATGTGTGATTAAGTACCTAGAAGCTGCCTACTTTTCTCCGCAACCAGGATACAAACTCCCTGACAGAGTTAAATGCTTTTTTACTTCCCATCCATTGCCTTACACAGGGCTTGGTACATGGTCCAAAATATTTGCTGAATAAATTTGCAGATAACTTAGGGGCTGGGAGAAGTTTTCTGAAGAATGGAGGCTGGAGGGGTTTGGAGTCGGGAGAGGTGTAGGAGGGCCTAGACAGAGGTAAAGGACTCTGACTCGCTTCTCTTCCTTGTAGCCCAGTGTTTCCCGGGCTCTTTGAGTTCTGTTCCCGTTACACAGGCGCATCTCTGCAAGGAGCAACCCAGCTGAATAACAAGGTGACCATGGCCCTGAGTCCTGTTCTCTCTTTCCTGCGGGTCCTTCCAACTCAAGGCCTTAACCCTGACCCTGAGCTTCCAGCTTTGGGGGTGAGCAAGGAGGACTGTGAGTTGGGTGTTTGTTTTTCAGATCTGTGATATTGCCATTAACTGGGCTGGTGGTCTGCACCATGCCAAGAAGTTTGAGGTGAGTGAGGAGGTGATGGGCGAGACAATGACTGCCTTAGTCTAGGTGGTTGGGATGACACCAGGGGGCAGCTGGGTAGAGGAATTGTTACTGTCATTGTAAGACCACTGTCTCACCATAGGCCTCTGGCTTCTGCTATGTCAATGACATTGTGATTGGCATCCTGGAGCTGCTCAAGTAAGTAGCCTGGGAGGAGATGGAGGGACTTATGAGACCCGTGGCTGAGGAGGTATCTCACACTGTGCTGGCCCTGACCCGTTCCTCCAACCCCCACACTAGCTTCTCCACAGTTCTTAATGCTTTACTCAGACTACCTCTCCCGTGCTCTGCTGCAGACTCCCTGCTGCCTGCTCACATTTCAGTCTTCTCTGCACATCCCTCTCCTGTCCCTGCCTCCAGGCTGGAGTCCCAGGGTTGCCCGTAGGGAACTGGTGGTATTAGGTTTCAGGTGACTTGGGCTTAAGTAGACTCTTCATAATTCCAAACCTTGTTTTGGGAGGAGTGGGTTGGGGGTTTTCTTGTGGGGGTTCCACTCTACCTCAGACCCTGGCTTGGCTCTCATCCCAGGTACCACCCTCGGGTGCTCTACATTGATATTGACATCCACCATGGTGATGGAGTTCAGGAAGCCTTCTACCTCACTGACCGGGTGATGACAGTCTCCTTCCACAAATATGGAAACTACTTCTTTCCTGGCACAGGTATGGGAATAGGGATAATCATCCTCTTCACACCCTCGGCTCTTTCCTGTGACAGCCTCCTGCTCAGCCTTCAGATCTTGGCTCAGGTGGCTTCTCCTCAGAGAGGTGTATCCTGACCACCGCAGTTAAGGTGATCCCTCCTTCCCCGTTTCTCTGTCATGTCACTGTGCTTGCCTCTCTCAGAGCACTCACTGCTGTTTGAATTTTGTTTTGTTTACTGTCTCCCTCATCATGCCCACCGCCCAAGAATATAAGCTTGGTGGGATTTCATTCATTTCGTTAGTTCCATCTATTGCTGTATCCCCAGTGCCTAGTGCAGAGGTTGGCTCATAGTAGGCCCTCAAAAATTATCTGTTGAATGAATGCAAGCCACAAGAGACTAAGTGTCTCTAGGGAATGTGTGGTGGAGGTACATAGATGTAGTGAGAGGCCCTCAGTGTATGGATTGAAATTGAAGCAGCTGGATTTGGGTGCCCCCTGTGTATAGCTCCTAACCCCTACTCTCCACTTGCCTATAGGTGATATGTATGAAGTTGGAGCAGAGAGTGGCCGCTACTACTGTCTCAATGTGCCCTTGCGGGATGGCATTGATGACCAGAGTAAGTATTGAGGTCATTTCCCTGCTTACTAGGCCCCTTCTTCCTCTCCTTGAATTAACCTCTTCTGCCTGGTATTGTTTACTGTTGGGCCAGGTGTCCTTAAGGAAGAATGGCCTTCAGAGGGACCATGAACCCCCCGGAAATTGTATGCAACATATCATGTGTATGTGCATTTTTCTGGGGAAAGGGTCATTAGCTTTCATCAGTCACTCAAAGTGGTCTGGGACCCCATCCAGCTGTTCAGAACCAATGATTTGGTTCTTGGGGTTGCCCCCTTTCCTGGGCTACATGCTCTCTCAACCCCTTTTTTCTTTTGTTCCCTGTCTCCCCATCCCCTTGGGGTGCCAGGTGCCCATCTTTGGCCCTCTCCCAGGTTACAAGCACCTTTTCCAGCCGGTTATCAACCAGGTGGTGGACTTCTACCAACCCACGTGCATTGTGCTCCAGGTAATACTGCCAGTGCCTCCTCAAGAGGGCTCTGCCTGGGCTTAGGGGAAGAGATCCGGGAGGGGGATAGCCCCTGCGTTTATTGGGGAACGGAAGTGAAGGACATCTGAGACGTTCTGATCAGTTATCTCACTGCAGCTGCCTGGGGTTTTGCTTTTTGCAGTGTGGAGCTGACTCCCTGGGCTGTGATCGTTTGGGCTGCTTCAACCTCAGCATTCGAGGACATGGGTGAGACCTGCCCTCCTTCTCTGCCCCTAGGTTTTCAAGTGGCTTTGGGCCTCAGTACATGGAGTGGGGGTAGTTGGGGAAAGGGCCATAGGAAGAGGAGAGAGAGAGTCACTCCCAAGCAGCGAGAAGGGCCCATGCAGAGGCACTGAGACAGGGAAGAGCTGGTGTTGCCAGCGAGGAGATGAAGTCAAAGTGGTGAGCCGACAACATGGGGAGCAAGCTGGAGATGGTTTGACGTGAGGCCTAAGAAGTTGGCCATGGTGAGGTCATGCAGAGCCATTAGACCCTGGTGAGAAGTCTGGATTGTATTTCAAATATGATGGGAAACTGCTGGAAGATTTTAAACAGGGAAGGGACATGATCCAATTGATGTTTTAAAGCGATTGCTCTGTCTGCTGAATGGAGGAAGGTTTGGGTTGGGGGTCGGGACAGGCGTGGGAGTGGGACGGCCAGTTAGGAAGCTGTTGGTGTTGTCCAGAGGCAGATGTGGTGCCTGGGCTTAGGTGGAGGTGGTGGCCAATGAGAAGTAGGTGATTGGAGTTATATTGTGGAGGCTGGAGCTGACCGCACTTGCTGGTGCTTTGATGAGAATAGTTGATTAGCAGATGAGGTGCCAGGGTGAGTGTTGAGCTGGAGAGAGGTGGGAATGCCCTTTATGTTTCAATTTTTACTGAGACACAACGTATAGACAATAAAGTACACATAGCTCAAGAGTATAACTCAGTGAATTTCACTACCTTTTCTAGTTCCCTTGTGCTCTTTCTAGGCAATACCTAGAGACATATACTTTGGCTTTTGATTATTTCCTCCAGCCATTCCTCTGGTTCCTTTTAACAGGGAATGTGTCGAATATGTCAAGAGCTTCAATATCCCTCTACTGGTGCTAGGTGGTGGTGGCTATACTGTTCGAAATGTTGCCCGCTGCTGGTGAGCATGCTCCCTGATTTTCCTCCTCCCTCTTGTCCAGTGTGAGTTGGTGAGCTGGGGGCTCCCTGAGAGATGGCCAGGTGAGCCCTTCAGCCCACTTGCTCAGCCTAGCCCACTCTGCTGTTTGGTTTCAGGACATATGAAACATCACTGCTGGTAGAAGAAGCCATTAGTGAGGAGCTTCCCTATAGTGGTAAGGACCACTCCCTGCTACCCCACAGCAGGAGACATTCTCAGAAGACCCCAGAATGGCCTGATTTGTTTTTTGTTTGTTTTTTAAAGATTTTATTTACTTATTTGAAAGAGAGCACAGGTGGGGGGTGAGGAGGGACAGAGGAAGAGGGAGAAGCAGACTCCCCGCTGAGCAGGAAGCCCAGTGTGGGACTTGATCCCAGGACCCTGAGATCATGACCTGAGCTGAAGGCAGATGCTCAACGGACTGAGCCACCCAGGCGCCCCCAGAATGGCCTGATTTGAAGGCAGATGGAAATTTAAAAAAATTTTTTTTTTTTATTACAGATGGGAAATTTGACACTCCAGGAGCTCTGCAGACTAAATCGCTGAGTTCAGAGCAGGGAAAAGATTAGACAGCTATTATGCAGGGGTTTGGGATGGGAAGGAAATCGATTGGGAAGTCTTGGGACCTGCCTGTCTCTGTCTGAGCCATGTCTTCTCTTCTAATTTCCCTTTCCCTGCTTAGAATACTTTGAGTACTTTGCCCCGGACTTCACGCTCCATCCAGATGTCAGTACCCGCATCGAGAATCAGAACTCACGCCAGGTCAGCAGCTTGGAGAAGTTGAACATAAGGGTGGGGAGGGCCTAGGAGAGGTTCAGGATATGGGAAATTGGAGAAACCAGAGAAGAGAAAAAAGTTCTCAGCTATCACTATCACTGTTATCAGCTAGGAGGCGGCGCAGGTTAAAGTAGAGGCAGTCCGGGTTGGGATCCAGTTATCAGGTGAGGGAATTAGAACTAGGACGGTGGGGGTGGAAGGCAGCTAGACGGGTGGATGCTCTGGGAATCACTCGCTCTCTGTTCCAAATCCCCAACCAGTATTTGGACCAGATCCGCCAGACAATCTTTGAAAACCTGAAGATGCTGAACCATGCACCCAGCGTCCAGATTCATGATGTGCCCGCAGACCTCCTGACCTATGACAGAACTGATGAGGCTGATGCAGAGGAGAGGGGTCCTGAGGAGAACTATAGCAGGTCTGGGGCAGCGACTTGAGAGCAGGGGCTTCCAGCAGGCTTGTCGGGGAAGTGAGGAGGGAAAAAAGTAAATTGGAAGGCATTAGCTTAATCGACCCTGGCTTACTTGCTTTAGTATGCCTACTCCTTGGTCTCTTGTAATCCCCACTCTTTCTGTGTGTGTGTGTGCGCCATCAATAAGTAATATATTTATTGTCAACATTTTAAACAGCACCAAAATATGTTAAGCTTGCATTCACACAATCCCTGACCAGTTCCACAAAGTAACCACTATTAATGGTTTGATTTATATCTTTTCAAATAGATTTTTTTAATCGGTTTTAAGTATACTATTCAGCATGCACGTAGGAACACAAATGCACATACACACTCATTCTTAGAGTTTGTGCATCTTTTTTTTTTAAATGCAAGTTGGACCATTCTGTATAGGTTGCTCTACAATTTACAACGGGTTCTTTTTTTTTTTTTAACACTGTATTTTTCTATGTCATTATATATAGATCTGCTTCATTATTTTATCAGCTGTATAATATTAACCAAGTACCATTGATGGCATTTATATTATTTACCATTTTTTCACCATTACAAAGAATGTGGCCCTGAAACCCCTTTCATAGATGCACATATTCCCAGAATTGTTTCTGCTTAGGTCAAAGGCTGTGTGCACTAAAATTGTTTGTATCTGCTGCCAAATTGCCTTCCAAACAATCTGTAACAGTTTATAATCTTTTGAGCATTTTACTCCTTCCAGGTTCAGAGCTAGACAGGCCACTGCTCACATACTGCCCTCTAAGGCCTTTTGATTTCTTTCCTCTGTTCATTTTTTCAGATACAATAATTACATTGTGGTTATTTTTTTTAAATCTTTATTTTTCTGAGATACATACTAAAATATTTACAGATGCATTGAATTAGGAAAAAAAGAGGTTAGGATAGAGGTGTTGTTGTTTTTTTTTTAATCCCAGAATAGGCTTTTCTGAAAAATGAAGGGGAAAGACAACAGAACACAGAAGTGGAGAAACAGATGTACTTAATGGAGAACAGATATCCGTACATGGCTGAGGGATAACCACAGCTGGACACTTGCACCTCCCATGCAGTGTTAGAGGTTTGAGCTGACTCTGCTGCAGAGTCACATGGCCTTCTCAGACCCTTCCAGACTCTGCTTCTCTGTATTAATTAATACAGAGGTCAGCTTCCATATCTCTCCTTTAGACCTGAGCTTTACTACTTGGACCTTTGGGACCAGTCCATTCCTTCTCCTCCATGAACACCTCCTTATTGAGGAAGTATCTGAACATCTGGCCTAAGGATTCCTTTTTAACATCTCACCTCCTTGTCAACTTCTTCAGGTCTCTGAAGCTTGACTTCTAGAAATTGATTTTTTTAATTTTTATTTATTTATTTATTTAAAGATTTTATTTATTTATTTGGCAGAGAGATACACAGCAAGAGAGGTAACACAAGCAGGGGGTGTGGGAGAGGGAGAAACAGGCTTCCCGCTGAGCAGGGAACCTGATGCGGGGCTCGATCCCAGGACCCTGGGATCATGACTCGAGCCGAAGGCAGACGCCTAACAACCGAGCCACCCAAGCGCCCCTAGAAATAGATTTTTTTTAAAAACCTGTTTTCAATTACTCCTTTTGGCAAAGTTTGGCTTTTTCATCTCTGGTTCTAGGCTGGTATCTGGGCCTAGTGTCTGTACAGTACCACGCCCTCTCAAGAGCCAGCAGAAGCTCAGGCCTCCTCCTGCCTTGAACCCTCCCTCACTGTCAGACCACCTACCAAGTTCCTGTTCTTTGATGCCTATAGCTCCAACTTGCATATCACTTGCAGAGTATTAATAATAGGAGTTATGACTTTTTGTGGGTTTGCTAAGAACCAGACTCAATAGTAAATGCATTATATTAAAACGTACATATCATCATGTCGTCATTCTGCTGTCATCAGACAATCCTGAGAGGTGGCTGTTAACCTTAAATTACCAGAGGAGGAATCTAAGGCTCAGAGAGGTTAAGTAACTTGCCAGAGGTCCTACGGCTAGTTAAATACCAGGGCTGGGAATCAAACCTGAGTCTCTGACTCCACACCTCCACACCTGAGGTACTCAGAGGTAACTGAGACATTGCTTACCAGGCAGATAGGACCTTTCCTGACTTTGTTTCCCAGCTTCTCTTTGATGACTTTCTCCCTTCTTTCTTCGTTATTAGCTGTGGGCAAGGTAATTCAGTTTTCAGTTGTTTGTGTTCTCCCAAAGAAGAGTTTTCCAAAAAGAAAGAAATCAGTATTGAGTACTTACTGGGCTCTGTGTTGCTTTCACATCCCTTCACTCGCTCCCCCACTTACAACTCTCCCTTTCCATTGCTCTTGGAACAAAACTCCTTTCTCTGACCATGGCTTTAAAAGACGTGCTGGTGCTTCCCTACGTCCATGGTGTCATCTGTAACTACTCCCCTCCTCGCACACCGCTTCCTGCCATCCTGGCCTCTGTGCTCTTACTGGAATACGTCAGACTCCCTCCAACTCTGTACTTAGCTTTCTTGCAGCTCAGAATGGGCTTCCTGAGATCTCTGCCTGGCCAGCTCCGTCTCAGACTTGAAGTCTTACCTTCCTAAAACAGCTGTCTCTAATAATTCTGCCTGAAATTTACCCTTTTCCTCCCTTCACTCTCGGTCACATCCCTTCATTTCATTTTGTCAGAGCACTTGCCACCATGGGAAATTACCATCTTTATTTATTTATTTTGTTAGTTGTTGTCAGTCTTGTTTATTCGGTAAGTTTTTTGAGGAAAGGCAGAAATTTTATCCAGCTTACTCTCTGCTGTATCGCTGTGGCTTGTGATGGTGGCTGGCACAGAGTGTCTTTCCATAAATGTTTACTGACTGCATGAGTGGATGGGTTGGATAGCAACCAGTATCTTCCAACAGGAGAGGAGTGGTTCCTCGACAAAAGGGGCCTAAAAAGTGGTTCCAGAGAGGGTAGCTGTGTGGGAGAAAATGAGAACTTGGAGAATAGGACCCTGATTTGTCTCCGTTGCTTTGCAGGCCAGAGGCACCCAACGAGTTCTATGATGGAGACCATGACAATGATAAGGAAAGCGACGTGGAGATTTAAGAGCAGCTGGGCTTGCTCTGTCCCAAGGAATTCCTTTTTACCTCTTGTTTGGGCAGGAGGGAAAAGATGTGGCGCTCCAAGGCCTGGACGATCACTTTCCGGGCTTTTACCAATGCTGGAAGAAGGTTTGGAGACCACATCTGGTTTTTGAACCAACTATCCCCTTTCCTCTTCTTCCCAAGGCCTGACAATGGTACTTATTAGGGATTGGACGGGAGCAAGGATAACTTCCTCTAGGACATCTTGGGCAGTGGGCCCTAGAGGCTGGTCCCAGCCACTTTGGCCCCCTTACTCCTTCCCTGCTTCCCTCCAACCCAGAGACTTTTAGGGATGAAGGTGTAGACAGGGCTGACTTTGCCTCTGACTTTCTCCTTTCCTGGGTTCTCCTACTACAGGCCTTGTTTCCAGTGCAGGTGAAGAGTGAGGGATTTTGGGGGGCTCTGGCTCCCTAACACCTTAACCCCCGATGATGGGAAGTACGGTTTTGAGTCCGGGGAGGATGTGAAAATGTCCTGTTCTAACTTTTGGCTTTGTGTCCATTTTATCACTGTTTTTATCCAATAAACCAAGTTGGTATTTTTTGTACCTTTTGCTTTCCTGGGAATATTCTCTTTTTTCTTTTTTTTTTTTTTTAAGATTTTATTTATTTATTTGACAGAGAGAGACACAGCGAGAGAGGGAACACAAGCAGGGAGAGTGGGAGAGGGAGAAGCAGGCTTTCCGCGGAGCAGAGAGCCCGATGCGGGGCTCGATCCCAGGACCCTGGGATCATGACCTGAGCCTAAGGCAGCCACTTAACGACTGAGCCACCCAGGCGCCCCTCCTGGGAATATTCTTAATTCTTGCTAGCTGACTGTGTATGAAGGAGAAGGAAGGGGGGTGATGTTGTATGTAATAAAAATCATAGTTAACATTCATTCAGCACTTATGTTAGGCCCTGTGTATGCATTCTACGTGGATTGTGTTACTCATATTAAGGAGTTAATAGAGCATTCTAGTTACCAGTTAGACAAACCTGGGCAGATTACTGGCTTAAGAGAGGGAGTAGAAGATGAGTTCAGGTTTTTGAACCTGGGTGTTTGAAATGGTGTGATGCTAGTTGGTGAAGATACATTGGGATAAAACATGTCAAGTGCTTAGCACAGTGCCCGACATAAGTAGTTGCTCATTATCTTAATGTGTATGTGAAGAGTGATGGTAGATACTATAGTAACCACAAATGTGAACCTTTCCCTGACGCAGTCTATAATCCAGTAAGGAGTGAGATAAATGTTATAGAAGATGTAGACAGTGGTATGAGAAGGAAGAGTGATAGATGGATCACTCCTTCCATGTTTTGATCCTGTCTTGTCTGTCAGTACTCTAGCTTAGAAAGTAAGTAGTTTTTTAACTGTTTTGGACAAACTGAGTTTGAAGTGTGGGCCGGACAGTTCTTTGCAGCTTTCTGTCGGGTGATTAGAAAATGGAACACAACCAGCTTTATGAGGCAGCCAGCATTGGAGAGTCCCTATAATATCCCAGGCCCCAGACTGAGCACCGGGGTCTCAGAGATGTTGAGTCACTGACTCTGCCGTCCAGGAACATATATTTGAAATCTTTCTCCAGCTGCGGGTAAGATAAGTAAGTCCATACTTTGAGGGCCTACCAGGTGCCACTAACTTTTCACAAGAGGAACAGATGTAGGTGGAAGAATGGATGAAATTATTGAGGGAGAAATCAAGCTGGTCAATCAAAGAACACTCTTGGAGAACACCTGCTTTTTTCACTCAGGTTTGGTTTATGTCAGTAGGAAATCTTGGTCAAACAGGACTTCCCAGACTAACCTGGGTTTAAATTTTTTACCATTTATATGTCCTTGGGCAAGTCACTTTAACTCCTGGAAGTCCAGATTTTCTATCTGTAAAGTGGTGAGACTAGTGGAATCTATCACACGACAATGTGAAGATTCAGTGAGGAAAAACAGGAGTTTTACATAGAGCCTGGCTTAGAGCAAGTGCATGGTAAATGGTAATTATTATTACTGTGTAGTCACATGTTGGCAATAGTTTTTCAGATTAAAAAACAAAACTAGAAAATAGCAGACCTGTGATTCAAAAGTAGGTAATGTAACTCCAGGGCTAGTTGAGTTCCAGTCTAGCACTTGCTCTGGACCAAGCTCTGTTTTTGGCTCAGAGCTTTCAATAAATGATAGCTGTCCCTTTTAAATTTTTGCATGTGCTCCACTGATAGTGCACACATAAAAATTGTATTATCCTCGAAAGACTGGCACTGGATTTTCGACCAAGACGACACTTCTCTTATTTGATTTTTGGTTCACCTGGTCTAGGATGTGAGAGGGTCTAGGCTTCACAGCCACGTGGGCACTGTGTGGGAGCGGGGAGGCCTGCGCCACGCAGACCGCCAGGTGGCGCCATTCCGGGTTGAGGCCGCGGAGTTGCACCGCCTACACAGCCCCCCCCCACGTGGGTCCGAATGGTTAGGCCCGCCGGGCAGGTAGCTTGCTTCCGCGGCTTCCCTCCACCCCCTCCCTTCCCCCATTGGTAGGAGCTGCGGGTCCGGGCGGAAGTGGGGCAGGCGGGCGGGAGCGAGGCGTCGCCGTTGTATATTCATGAGGCGCGCGCAGGCCGGCATACTAATGAGGCGGGGCGCGGCGGCCGGCTGAGGAGCTGCTGGGCGGCGGCGGCGGCGCGGCGGCGGCAGCGGCGGCGGCGGGGCGGGAGTTGCGGGGCGGGAGCCGCGTAGGCGCGGGGTCATCTGCCAGGGCGAACCTGGACATGGAGCCGCTCGGCGGGGGCCAGGGTCCCGGCCGCGGGACCCGGGACAAGAAGAAGGGCCGGAGCCCGGACGAGCTGCCTGCGGCGGGCGGCGACGGCGGCAAATCCAAGAAATTTGTGAGTGCCCCTCCCACCCGGTTTCCTCAGCCTGGCCCCGTAACCGCCCTCCGGTCCACAGAGACCCCCACAGCCGGCCCCAGGGGTGCACGCCAGTCTCTAGGGAGCCGCCCCCGCGCCTCTCTTTCTCGGTTTGCTGGGTCCCGGGCTCCACAGTCCGACATCCTACCCCTCCAGGACCTCGGGAAACCCCGGAGTCCTACCCGGCTCTCGCCCGGGCAGCCTCGGGGCTTTCTTCACCCCCCTCCCCCGGCCTTTCCCTCCCCGCCTGCAAGCTCTGCCCTCCGCCCCCATAGCCCGGCGGGTCTTAGCCCCATCGCTTCCCTCTCAGCCCCACTTCCTTTCTTCTTCTCTGTTACCCGCACACGCCTTCTCTGTCTTGTTCTCTGTGCTTTCCTGGGTCCAGTTTCCCTCTTACTCCTACTCCCCCCCCTTTTTTTTTTTTTGGTATCCTCTTATTTGCTTCGCCTAAAGGTCACTTCCTTCTCAAGATTGATCCCTTTCACCTGCTAACTTTCCTCGCTCTTAGCCCCAGCTCTGGGCCCTCAGCCCGGTGTCACCTGATAATCCTTCCCCTCTGGAATGTTACCTGACTTGGGCCCTCCCTTCCCTCCTCCCTTGCATGTCCTTGTGATTGCAGGAATGGGTTCCTGCCCAGGTCCTGTGGTCTTTGGGCATGACGCTGATTTGCTTCCCGGTATTCCTCCAACCAGGGAACCTGTCTCTTTGCCCTGTTGCTTATCACTTTTCAGGGGGTTAGAACTTCTCATGATGATGATGCCCCTCTTGACCTAGGATGGTGATTTAAACCTCCCCGTGGGGAGGAAGTTAGGCTGCAAGTCCAAGAAGTTTCTGAGTAATTGAATTGCTTTTTATATGTTTCCCATGATAACCATCTCAGCTCGTCTGCCACCTCCTGTGTGACAGGCTAGTGACATTCCTTTTCTGACCTGTAGAAGAGTTTAGCTTTCCTCAGGTGCCAGTGACTTCAATCCAAGTCTGAAGGAATACTGATATTCATGTGACACTATCATATTTCATTACCTTTGCCTGCAATAAATCTTTTTTACTCCTTTCCCTAGGGAGCTGTTTGCTTTTTACTGTAAAAGCTTTGAAAGATACGGGGCGCGATCCAAGAGAGGGAGTCTTGGATCTTAGTAATCATTTGCTAGTTGTAAATGTAGTTTTTTAGTCTTGTCTTCCAGGTAATTATGCCCCTGCCCCAGTATCTCTTTGTACTAACCAACTGGATTCTGACTTTTTGCTCTTTCTCTTTTCTCTTATCCCCAACCTTCAGTAGTCTGACCCAACTCCACAACTTTGGGAAGAAAACTGATCAAATGATGGAAACAGGAAGAAATTGTTGCTTTGGGACCTAGAGGATTGAGATGTGGAGAGTACTAAGCAGAATTAAAATAGTGACTCATCTCTTCCTACCTATTTCTAGCAAGGCAGGTGCTTCTGGACTGTCCTTTCCAGTGACTTTACAGGCTGTCAGTAACTGCCTGTTTTTCATTTGGTGAACATCTTTTTTTCCCAGAAATGTTCGGTTAATGGTAGTGATGACCTTCCCCCTGTGGTGATTAAAACAACATTTCCTTATGTTTCTTTAGGATAAGAACTGACACTCAGAGCTTTCCTTTTAAAACTTAAGTTCTAGCGTCTATTGCTTTTTTATTTCTGTATATATATCTGTTATTTTTGTTTTGCTGTTGTTTCCATGGGTACTGTTTGACCTTCTTCACCCGAATTCCAGTTATTCCTCCTGATATATAGTGAACTCTGTAACTTTTGTAAATGTTTTTCAAGTTCTTAAATAGAATTTTATTTGTGCTGTTTTATTTAGCACTTGTGTGTTTCACAAGTGAAATTGGGGCAATCTAAGTGCATGGTGCTGAAAGTTGAGATACGTGAGGAAACTTCACATGTATTTTGGAATGTCCATGGAGTCTTGTACGTGCTGAGTGGATTTGGCTCAGTTTTTGGTATTTGCTTTATAGAGGGTGGAGCCGAACCAAGTTCTCTTTCTTTCTGAGGTGTTGGTTTTAACTCTTAGCCTACTGAACTGTTAAAAAAAAGAACAAATACGGAGCACAGATAGGAGAATTGCATTCAGAGCTGGGGGATTGGAAAGTTTCCAGAAAAGTAGTGCTGCTTAACCCCTTTCTTGCCAACTGTAACTCACCTCAAGGCATCGGAATTTTCTCTTACTCTTTTTATGAGAAGTCTGTGGCAATGAGAGACTAGGAGGAGCATTGCAATCCACTTCTCTTTGTGTCTGTATGTATATGTGGGTGGGTGGAGGGGGAGAGATCACTGGTGTGCTTTTGTTACCCTTGGCTTAGTTTTTTGAACTGTAGGCTACAAGCAAACTCAAAGCTGTTTTGCCTATTCCACCTTTGCTAGAGTGTGTGTCCTCCGGAATTCCATTAAGAATGTACTTTATAAAGCTGCACTGGTTTGGACCTTGTGTGCCTGAAGGTTATTTGCTTCTGAGGAGTTTCTTACCGCTTCAGCTGCTCCGTACCTTTCCAAGCTTATGCAGGTTCTAAGTATAGATCAACTGAATGGAACACAGAGCTCGCATATTGCCGAAGATACACTCTTAACTCTCTGATGCATCTTGGGTGGAAAGCACATGGAGTCGAAGTTTAAACAGTGATTGGGAATCACCCTTTAAAACATTTGGTGGTTAGAGATGCTGGTGTGTGTGGTTCAAGCCAGGCTGCCTGGCATTCCCCCTTGATTTTTCAGGAGTCTTTCTCCTCCTGGGTCATAAGCATATCCCTTCTCTAGCATTGTTGCACTTCTTTCACAGGTCCTTACGGTGAAAGAAAATAAAAATTTTAAACGAACAGAATGCATTCTGATTTTTCAGCAGTGATGAATGTAGGTGTCAAATAGACTGCTGGCTGAAATATGTGTAAAGGAAGTAATTACAACCAGGGTGTTAGGAGGCTGCAGAGTATTCCTGCGTTTTATAAACTACACATTCCTTATAGTCAAGAAGTGGATGCATTCTAAGAAAGAATACTGCTTCCTGATTCAGTTAGGGGCATAACTTTGTAAAACATGAGTTTTAGCTTGGGATTAGAGAGAATAGAAGATACATAATTTTTAAAATCTTGTTTAATTTTGGATGTGTATATTGAATTTTCACCAAGTGGTAATATTTTCATGCCCTTCTAAAGGCAGAGTGATAGTGAAAGTGTAAATGTTTGGTTGTAGAACCCTGTCCATGCAAAAAGAGCAGTCAAAGGTAGAGGATGTCAGGCAGAATTTTAAACAGATACTAGGGAAGGTAGAGAATATGAAAGAAGTGGAGTTGTTTATGCAGTTATCTGCTTCTCTTTTTAATTTTTTATTTAAAACTATTTTTTTTAAAGATTTTATTTATTTGAGAGAGAGAGAATGGGAGAGAGAGAAAGCACATGAGAGGTGGGGAGGGTCAGAGGGAGAAGCAGACTCCCGCCGAGCAGGGAGCCCGATGCGGGACTCGATCCAGGGACTCGATCCAGGGACTCGATCCAGGGACTCGATCCAGGGACTCGATCCAGGGACTCGATCCAGGGACTCCAGGATCATGACCTGAGCCGAAGGCAGTCGCTTAACCAACTGAGCCACCCAGGCGCCCTGCTTCTCTCCTCTTAAAGAAGACAATAACTTTAATCCAGAAGGTTCCAGAAAACCCAGGAGTATACAGAGAACTTTATACAAGTCATGTGGGTTTTTTTTGGAAGATGATAAACACAGGGATTACTTAGTTTAGAAAGAGACAGGGGAGCCTACAGGAATGTTTTTGAGGTTTGTGATGACAGAATGATACCATAAAAATTGCCCTTTTTCCTGCCTTGTCTTTAAAGAGGTAGCACAAGGATCCACTTGATCATGTTACGTTTACTTGTCTCGAAGGAAATCCTTCCTCGCAAGAGGTCAAACTGAGGGGATGCCTCAGAATTAAAATCTCTGCCCTGGGAGAGTTGATAAACATTGGAATACTTTTATTTTAAAAAGACCTGAAAATTTTATGACTTGTGAATTATGTTTATTATAAAACCTGAGAAAATAGTAATAAGTGAGAAGTGGTTTAAGTTTGTTGCTGGGCATTTGGGTCAGAATAGACTAGTTTTATTTCCTGTATGATAGAACAACCTTTTGCTATCCCATGGGGCCCTCTGTATTTTATAAATGGATTGCCAAGTTATTCCTGGAGAGTGTTATATTTTCAGTGAAATATAATGGAGGTTTAAAAGATAAGGTTATACTACATAGGATTTAGAAGAACAAGTTAAAATCATGTTTATTAACAAGAGATAGTAGGTATTATAAAGAAAAAAAAGGTATGTATATGCAGATGGTGTTTTCTCCCATTTTATGTCTCAGCTGAAGTCATTCTTGACTATAGAAAGCATTTCTATTTGAAACAAACCATGTATTACTTACCTGTTCTTCTTTATTATAGTTGAGCCTCCTCTTCCCACTCACTCTTGTTTGACAGCAGTAGGAAAAAAATTCACCTCTTACTAATGAGCAAAGCAACATTTGGTGTTTGCCCCTGCTTAGGGTTAGATGAGACAAAGCCAACCCTCTCCCCTTGCCCAGCTACTATCATCCCCTCTGTCTTTGTTTTTATTCCCTATCTGCTTCTCTGAGGGCTAGTCCCAGTCCCATCGGCAGCTAGGCCTTTGAGGAATCAGGAATGGTAAATCTGTTGATACTAACATTTCTTAAAACTTCAAAGCTAAAATTGAAAAATGAATGTTTAAACACTGGGAACGTATTTTGCCTTCTTTTCCACCTCTCTTTTACTCTTTCTTTTGGCAAACATTTTATTAGAGGAATCCTTTTTAATAAGGTAAAAGAATTACTGAAGGAAAAGAGAAGTATTAGGACCAATATTTTTATGAATTTTACCACAGATTACAGGATAATTGGGTGTATCATTGTTCTTTCAGCTTTGAGATTCTTCCATTCATTATTAAAGCTTGCTGTGAATGGTAGCCTTAAAATTTTAGTGTTGGAAGGGACTTTAAATGCCATCAAGCCCAAACACCCACTCAGTGCAGCAGTCTCTTATGTTTAGAGTTTGGAAACATCAAGGGGCTATGGGGTGGATATTGGATAAATGAATGGAGGAGGAGAAGCAGAAATTTTGGACTCTACGTTTCCTTTAGTGAATTTCAGGATCTTGGAATAGGTAGAGTAGTAGAAAGAGATTATATAAGAGGAACAGATACACTAGAAGCTATATGATTGAGAGGGAAAAGGTTGAAGAAACTGACTCTGTGTTGCTTGGCTCACTGACAGTCACGGAGTTTTGGTTTGTCCTATAAATATTTGCTTAAATTTCTTTCTTCCAGGAAGGGGGATGGAACAGATAAGGGGAGACAAAAGAAACTAAGTATAACGGAACTAAATTAAGAGAAACACATGGCATTCTTTTGTGGAAGCGTTGTGTTTTTTTGTTTTTGTTTTTGTTTTTGAGAGCTATCATCAGTGTGTGGGGTGGAGGGGAGGGAAGGACAGAGGAAGAGGGAGAGAGAGAACTCAAGCAGGCTCCACAACCAGCATGGAGCCCAATGCAGTGCTTGATTTTACGACCCTGAGATCATGACCTGAACCAAAATCAGGAGTTGGACACTTAACCGACTGAGACACCCAGGTGCCCCTGTGGCAGTGTTCTTATATGAAAGATAGGAGATTTCATCCGTGGTGGTGGTTATAAGTGGTCCTTCGGTGGTAGTGACTTTGGCATTTTGTTAAGGTAGCAGATAGAGGGGAGTTTATGGTGTCCTGGATTATTTTTCTGGACTTCTTTTTTTTTTTTTAAATATATAATGTATTATTTGTTTCAGGGGTACAGGTCTGTGATTCATTAGTCTTACACAATACACAGCACTCACCACAACACTTTTTTTTTTTTAAGGAATTTCTATTAAGCCATGCAAGGCCTGGATGAATTTTAATTTTTTTAAGAGATTTTATTTATTTAAGATAGAGTGAGAGCGAGAGACAGAGAGTGGCCCAGGTGGCGGGGAGGGCAGAGAGAGGGAGAAGCAGACTTGCCGCTGGGCAGGGAGCCTGATGCGGGGCTCGATCCCAGGACTCTGAGATCATGAGCTGAGCCAAAGGCAGACATTTAACCGACTGAGCCACCCAGGCGCCCCTCTAGATTTCTGGTAGTGTGATTTATTCCCTATTTTAGAAATACTGCTGTGTGAAAACATAGAATTTGCATTTTCTTTAAGATTTAACATACTTTAAGGATCCAACATCGGATGATTTATAAACTGTCTTTGATCCTGAAGGTCATAGAAAACCAAGAAGTATACCTTAGTATTGGCCTTAAATCTCAGATAAAGCTGCTTCCCCCACCCCCCGTAGGGCTCTGTTTAACTTTCTAAAAAACTGCCAAACTGTTTTCCAGAGTGACTGTACCGTTTTATTATCACAGGCAATATATGAGTTCCAGTTCCTTGCTAACTCTCACTATGATGAGCCTTAAGTTTTAGCCATTCTAGTGGGTGTGTAGTGGTATTTCAGTGTGGCTTTAATTAAATTTGTGTAATGTTGAGCATCTTTTACTGTGCTTATTCGCTATCTGTATATCTTTGCTGAAATGCCTGTTCAAAATTTTTGCCCATTTAAAATTTCTTATTATAGTCTAAATGCAAGTCATTTGTTGGATATGTGTTTTACAAATATTTTCTTTCTCCCGTGATCTGCCTTTTCATTTTCCTTTAACACTGTGGTATGAAGAACAAAAGTGTTTAATTCTGAAGTCCAGGGGCACCTGGGTGGCTCATTCGTTAAGCGTTCTGCCTTTGGCTCAGGTCATGGTCCCAGGGTCCTGGGATCGAGCCCCACATCGGGCTCCTTGCTGGGCGGGAGGCCTGCTTCTCCCTCTCCCACTCCCTCTGCTTGTGTTCCTGCTCTCTCTCTATCTCTCTGTTAAATAAATAAAATCTTTAAAAGAAACATTTTTTTTGAAGTTCAATTTTTTAAACTTTTTGCTTTTTGTGTCATATTTCAAAAATCTGTGCTAAAATCACAGCCCCTAAGATTTTCTCCTTCTGTTTTCTTCTAGAAGTTTTATAGATGAAGCTCTTAAGTTCTCCACTTTTCTGCTGTGGATATGTTGTTATATTCCACTCACGCTGCTTGGGGCATAAATTTTCACCTGTAGGCAGAGAGAACATTTCTGATACTCAGGATTGGGGGACCTTTGAGATTCAGTTTATCATGGTGGCATTTTCATCTTAATATGTGGTGTTAGAAACCTTTTGTCTCGTGTACTCCGTTTGCTTCTGTATAATGCCCGTCTTCCTATCTATAAATATTGTATGTTCAGCGTCTTGTTAGATAGGAAGATGAATTCATCCCAGATTGGAAGGACAGGGAGTAGTAATAACAACAGCAGCAGTAATAAGAGCCTTTGTTGCGTACTTATTACAGCCCTAGGACTGTGCTAAAGAGCTTTAGATTTATTATCTCATTAATCTCTACCTCAGTCTTATAAAGTAGGTACTATTGTTATTCCCGTTTTATAGGTAATTGAACTGAGACTCAGTGAGATCAAGCAACTTGCTTTAGCTTGTCGAACTGGAATTCGAACTGCGATCTAGCTGATTAAAAAAAAATCTTATTCACTACATTGTACCGACATTTTACAAGTGTCCAGTTTTTGCACCTGGAGTATAAAAGTATTCACTCCTAGGAATTTCATAGAAAATTTTGATGTCATCTCTTTAGTTATTTGATGACTGTAGTCGATTAAAACTGGGCTCTCCTCCAGTTCATTTGGTGGGAAAGAAGTACTGGGTCTAGATGGACAAAGTGCAGTGGTTAAATGGGTAACTGCTTTTTGCATTTAATAATGTAGACTTTGAAGTCATTACAAGAATTATAATTAAACCTTTCTTAAGCATGAAGAGGTAGCTGTTTCAGTGCATCAGAACCAATCTTTCCTCTGGCTCATGAGTTATTAAGAAGTTGTCAATTACTATTTTTAAAAATGCAACCTTATCTTCTTTTAAGTGAAACACCTCTAACAGCATCACCTGTCAGTTATTGTAGTTGTTTAAATTGATGAGAGCAGCAAGCAGTGGTGACAAATGGGAAGGAGGAAGCTGTTGTTAGACCACCTCTAATAGTTATCTTTTCTGTATTTTAGAATTGGCATATGATATCTTTAAAAATCCTCTTTGTGGCCCTGAAACTTGACTCTAAGGATTGTGAATGGTTAATAACTCCAGGGTCTCTTCTGAGTCTGGGGCCTACTAATGTTTGTTCTTTAGACCTGGCAGTTATTTGTCTGTGGTTAATAATTAAGACATCGCCAAAGGGATCCAGGTACCCAGAACTAGGATTTTCTCTATGACTAGTGGCAAAGAGTAGAGAATGGAGTTTCTCTTGTTTGCCTGAATCCACATGGATCTATCCTAGATCCAAAAGGCTAAAGGTCAAGAAGTCATGTTGTTGTCCTATCACATGTCCTGTTCAGCCCTTGCTTTTTATGTCACCTCAGTCATGTCAATAGGAGAATGGGTAGGAAAAGCTCAGAGGCTATGGACACAGAGTTTAAAAGCTGTAGAATTTCAGAGAAGTGAAGGAATTAAGTGGAAAGAGTACTGGACTGTGAGTCAGAAGAACTAGGTTTCAGAATCTTAGAATGCTGGAAGTGAAAGGGATGCTAAAAAAACCCTTTATTTTATACATTTAGAAATGCGGGCCTAGGAAAGTGGTCTGTCCACATTTATAGCTAGACCTAGGACTAGAACCCTTATCTTCCATTCCCACTGAAGTATTCTTTCCAAATAACTGCTGTTTAGTTGGACTTTGCTACTAATTAGCCATTTGAACTCTGGGCAAGTCATTCCACTTTTCTTGGTCTTTTCTTGTAATATTAGAGATTCAGCATGAACTCTTTCAAAGGTCTGTCCTTATGTCCGAAATTCTGTAAGTGATCCAGGATATAACTGTGGACAGTTAATAGTTAATTTCATAGAAGATGGGGGGTATGTCAGGCCTTGGAGGGAAATAGAAGGGTTGGTAGAGAAGAAGGGAAGGGATTTCATGGTGTAGGAAGTGGTGTGAACAGAGGATCAGGGACACAAATGTGTGGCTGTGGTAAAGAAAATGGCCCAGTTATAGCAGTCAAAAGGATTTATATGGGAGATCAATCGTTTAAGAAAGATGAAGCCACTTAATAGGGATTATTTTATTCCTGTTAAGGGCTTTTAGGTTCTCTTTCTGTAGAAACCTGCAGACAGCAGGACTGAAAATTAGTGTTTAGTAGCATGTCATGAGGCATTTTGATGCAGTTTTTGGCCATGCGAGTGTGTGATGGTGACAGTAAATCAGCATATCCAAGAACAGAATAAGGTGTTCACATATCAGCAAATCATTTCTGCTACCTAGATGGAGTTTAGATAGTTTGTTTGATTTACAATCCTAATCAGTTTTAACACACCCATCTTTTCAGACTTTGAGCGATAAATTTAGATTTTAAAAATACGACTCTCGGCTGGATCTCAAAGCTGTATAGCCAAATTGTGAGCTCAGGTGGGAAATCCCATCATGGGGATAATCAGAACTTCTCTTTGGGCTGTATTATTTCTTCTTAAAAGTTTCTTATAGTGCAGTATAGGTTTCGATTTGCCCACTTATTTGTTTTTTGTTGAAGGTTTTACTTATTTGACAGAGACAGAGAGGGAGCACAAGCAGGGGGAGTGGGAGAGGGAGAAGCAGGCTTCCCGTGGAGCAGGGAGCCCGATGGGGACTCGATCCCAGGACCCCGGGATCATGACCTGAGCCGAAGGCAGATGCTTAACGCTGAGCCACTCAGGAGCCCCTTGCCCACTTATTTGAGGTGTTCTTTAATCTACTGTGAATGAAAAAAAAAAACCCGTATGTATTATATATAATATATAGAGAGAGGGAGGGAGATAACTTTTTGGGGGGATCTTATTTCCCATCTTGTTTGTGAGGTGCCTAAGCCCATTGGTGGTGTTTTGCTCACATTATCAATATCCTCTTATGTATTTTAGTTTTAATGTTAGTTTTGGGAATCTTGAGATGGTTTTCAAGGTTCTCCATTTCTATGGTCTAATATAGGAGATTGGCAGTTTAAAAACATTAGTCCTCTCTCACCAAGGTAACTGAGGCAGAGAGAACCACTAGTGTTAACTATATCTGACCAGAAGAACCCTGTTGAGAAAGTTTATTGTTATTCTTTAGTATCTTCTAGTTTTGTGTTTAATGAAAGAACATGTCTGCAGGATTAAAAATCTCTGTGTTATTTTACATAGTTCAGGGCTGCCAACTTTTATCATTACAAATGAGAGCTGTATTTGACCCAGGGCTGTAGGGATTGTTAGCATACATTTAAAGTGAATAATTGGTAAGTCCCAATATTATTTTAATCTATTAGTATTATAGTATTTCAGGGTTATAGAAAGGTTTTCATAGAATAAATAAAGAAGACAAGGATGAGTCTCCAAGTCCTCAGGATATGTCTAGGTCTCCACAGAAAGTGCTAGTGACCTTTTTTTTTCTCCTTAAACTCTTATACTCCTACCCATAGCTATTCTTCAATTTCTTCATTTGGTCATAGAAGCAAAAGAGTGAGACTGTTCTAAAATTATTTCATGTTTGCATGTATGGGACCTACAGAGATATTGTTAGTTTTGTTAGTTTTCATGAAAGATGTGTATTGGGCTCCCCAGGCATAAAGGTTTCTAGTGATTTCTTGATTCTTGTATTTCAGAAAGATGGGAGTTGGCCTTAGTTGGCAGCTCTTTGCATCCGCCAGGGCTTGTTCGTTACTTGCTTCTAGGCCCATGGGTGACGTCTGTTTCCTGTGATTGAAACCACAAGAAGAAGTGGTGAGAAGCCACTGTAGGATATATACTATCAGGCAAGCAGCAGGCATTGGGCTACCCTCAAAAAGAACAGTAGTAATTAAGCACAGTCTTTGGGCCTCTCAGGAGACCCTAGAAATGATCTGATCCAGTCTCCTTATCTTAAAATGAGGAGGCCACTGAGGCCTGGAGGTACTCATTTGCTCAAGATCATGTAATTAGGTGAGCTAGCTTTTAGACTATTCACTATTCTCTCTCTCTCTCTCTCTTTTTTTTTTTAAATATTTTATTTATTTATTTGAGATAGAAAGAGTGAGAGAGAGAGTGCACAAGCAGGTGGCAGAGGGAAAAGCAGACTCCCTGAGGAGCAAGGAGCCCGATGCGGGGCTCGATCCCAGGACCCTGAGGTCATGACCTGAGCCAAAGGTGGACGCTTAACTGACTGAGCCACCCAGACGCCCCTCATTATTTCTCACATTTCTTTGTCACCCCTAATTTTTCTAACTGTGCCCTGCCAGAGTGTTTCCTTAAGCAAGAGTACTACTGGAGAAGAGTAAATACTAGTGTACATTTTGAATATGGGAATTGGATGTTGCTTTGCTTTTAGGTGCTGTGCTATGATTTTTTTAATGCTCTTTTTAAAAATATATATATACACACACATATATCTTAAAACTAACAGCATCTAAACCCCAAATTTCTACTTTTCATTTTTTATTTCACTTAGTATTTGAATATTTTAGTTACTGTGTTTATGCACAGACGTTTTTACAAAGTTGCAGTCATAGCTTACACAAGTTTTCTGCTTTAAAACAATGTATCATAAACATTTTTCTAGCTTTCTAATCTTTGAAAAGTGCTACTTTTGTTTGAAATGGAAATGTGTTTTTTTATTATAAAAGTGAAACACCTATTTATAAGAAAATATAGATGTGTATAAAAATAAAACATCCCTGGGGCGCCTGGGTGGCTCAGTCGTTAAGCATCTGCCTTTGGCTCAGGTCATGGTCCCAGGGTCCTGGGATCAAGCCCTGCATTGGGCTCCCTGCTCTGCGGGAAGCCTGCTTCTCCCTCTCCCGCTCCCCCTGCTTGTGTTCCCTCTCTTGCTATGTCTCTGTCTGTCAAATAAATAAATAAAATCTTTAAATAAATAAATAAAACATCCCTTAACCTTGTTTTCCATTTATCACATTTATTTTTACATTTACATTTTGTAGCATAAGGACTTTGGCCTGAAATTGTATGTTTGTGTTAGAACATACTTCTAGCAATTGTAGTATGGAACTATCACAAGTACTGTATTTTAATTCTTGTTTGTATTTCTGGTGATAGACGAGTAATAAGATTTCACCTCATGCTCTCCTGCCCCTCTCCCCTGCAAGATTTTCTCAAAATCAGATCTTATTCTAGATTTGAAGGGGCCCAGAAAATGTTTATTGTGGTTTTATAAGATCAAGTCTGTGTAATGTAGTTTTTGGATCAGTTAAGCTATTACCAGTAGGCTATGATTATTTCTGGGTATTTAGGAATGATGTGCAGATAGGAAAAAAGGTGTAACCATCATTTGGAAATGAAGGGTTTGAGAATGGGATTTAAAACAGGGTGGCCTCAGACTTGGTCCCTGTATGTAGAAGTAATATCAGCTGCAGGAACTTTCTGTCAGCCAGGCCTTGGGTGTGTCATACATGTGCTCACCCTTGAGGAAGAGTAGATGTCCTGCTACTCACATCACAGCATGGGAGGAGAAAACAGTTGCTACGGAGATTGGGAAACAGCATTTCTGAGTCACTGACTGTTTCCAAATGAATGGACAACGCCCCCTTTTTAAGGGAGCAATTACAATCTAAGCTCAGGCTGTAAAGAGAGAGGCCTACTAAGAAAGTGGAGAACAAGTATCAGTATTTGGAACTGGGGAAATGTGCTGAAATTTTGGAAAAATAGGTTAACATTATGTATTGTTTTCTATACAGCCCCCCATCTGAAAGTAGGGTGAGGTTCCTATGAAATCTTTCACAAGCCACAATGACATAAAGCAAAGAAGCACTTACCATTAATTTATGTGGAAAATTTTTCGAGCATTCCTAAAAATAATCTCTTAGGCTTTTCTGGTAACTTAGGCCACATCTTGCTAACGGAAGCACAAAATAAATGGAGCTAAAACACGGATGCTTACAGACACACTTCAAAGCTACGGTGGCCTGATGCTGAGTGTAGCCCTGCTCGGGTTGTGCACTGCCTCTCTCATAATAGCTCGCTGCAAAACAAACGCTGGATGCTATTTTCTGTTTTCACCTTTTTTTTTTTTTTGTGGTAAAAGTGAAAATCTTTTATGTTTCAGTTAGCAAAAACAGGTACTAATATAGGTCTTCCAAAAAAGCTAAGTGGCCTAACATGAACTGTTGAAAAGAGGGGGATACCTCTATGTGTGTTCAAAAGTTTTATCAGAGCCTTATGATGTTTGAAAGGGAGGAAGTTTTGCTTACTGATCTCTCGCCAGATGACAGAATATATGTGCACTTCCTTCCTGACAGCAAAAGAGGTGGTCATGTCTGCCACACCTTGTGACACTTGATAGGAAGCTAGGGCTTCCAGAATCTGAGCACTTTCTCTGTTCGCAGCTTATTGTCCCAGCCCATGAGTGGTTCATAGTGCAAGGGGCTGGCAGTTAGTTTGGATGGACTTGTAGGGGGATTGCAATGTTCCCAGCCTGGTTTCCACCTGCTCTGCTGAGCTAGAATAGTGAAACCTGAGTGGACTACCCTTCTTTTCTCTAGGCTATCAGCTATCTGGGATGCAGGCTTTGCCTGTCCTGGGCTTTAAAATGAGCTAAGCGGTAGGCAAAATGTTACCTTCTCCTTTTCCCCAAGAGGCTTGCCTTCTTGAACTAACAGAGGACTATTAGAATGTATTTTGCACCTGTCACAGGATCCTAATGTTAAGATAGTTTTTCCTTCATTTTAATCACAGCTGGGAAATGTGGTTTATTGGAAAGCAGACTCTCACCAACTGATTTAGACAGTTGTTGCTTTGCATTTGTAAGTAAATTGCTTCAAATTTATAACTAAATTACTGAAACAGGTAATGATTAGTTACCTAATGCTCTTTGTAGAACATTTCTAACTCATACTTGACAAACGTCACTGCCTGGAATCCTTTAGGGCATCCTGGACGGTATCAGTAAGAAGATACTGGTTCTGGAAGGCAGTGGTAGATTGAAAGAACCCTTTTAATTAGGGTTTTTTGTTTTTTTTAAGATTTATTTATTTGACAGAGAGAGAAAGCACAAGCAGGGGGAGCCCAATGCGGGGCTTGATCCCGGGACCCTGAGATCATGACCTGAGCCGAAGGCAGACCCTTAACCGCCGACTGAGCCATCCAGGTGCCCCAAGAACTCTCTTAATTAGGTTTAAAAAATCTTGAACTTTCCTCTACTATGTTCCTTTTGTTTCTCGTATGAATTCTAAAAAGCTAACTGTCCAGTTCTGAGTTGAGCTGTGGAGCTGCCAAGGCAGCATGAAACTTAAATGGATGAGCTGCAAAGGTCTGACTCCTTTAGCAGTTTTCCCATACTGATCGTGGGGAGCATGAGTGAGCCATCTGCATTTCTGGAGACTGCTAGATAATCTTCAGGTTTCTTTCCCTTAAACCCATTTAACTTAATAATACTAAGTTAGCATTATAGTTGGTGTTTTTAAATTCCTGGTCATTTTTGTGCTTTTCTTTTAGTCTTCTTTTTCTCAGAGATACCCTTTTTCTTTTCTTTTTTTCTTTTTTTTTTTTTTCCTCTTTTCTTTCTGGAAGTGGGTGCTCCAGTTCTGCGCAACTCTGGTTTAAGTTTCTGGCACTAGTAAGTAGTAATGTCAGAATCTAGTTTCTCTGCAAATAGTAGATGAGATACTGACTTAACTCAGTGTCATCCTTGGGCCATTCCTTAAAAATGGAAGGGAAAGTTCTTCTCTACATTTGAAGATAGACCCTTTATTTTCTTCTCTCTAGTTGTAATTGACTTCTAAATGAGGAGTGGGAATTGAAGGAAGGCTGAAAAGTGTCATAGGTTCCATCATCATATACTATTTAATTTTTACAAAACACTTTGCAAAACAAAGTACTTTGCATCCAATTTATTACTTTTCATAGCAGCCTTATGAGATGATACAGTCCTAAATATAAGACTGAAACTGTGATAGATAAAAAGAAAAGCTCAGCCTGCTCTTACTGTCTCTTAGTGGAAATGTGACAAATTTTTTGTCTGAACTGGAATGGGATTCATTGGTAATTCAAGTGCACATGATAACCTTCTGTTGCTTAAGGAACTATCCTAAGGAACTGAGTGTCATTACTGTGATAGAATAAAGAGATGAATCAATGAATCATAGCCAGGCCATGCTCTCTGCTCTGTATGATTCTGAATGACACATACCTTACCTGATCCTTCCTGGGTAGGTAGTTGAGGATTTGAAAGAAGATTGTTGTTGGCTTTCCATTTTACCTGTAGGTAGCCTGTGTCTTAGGGCTTAATGCTTTTCAAAGGAGGTGGAAGACTCCCTAGGTGACATGTGTCCCATAGTTGGATATTTTCCTCAAGGACAACTCAAAGTGTGTCATGTACCAATGAGCATCCCCTGTTCTCATATATAGGGAAAGACATGACTCTTCAAGGTATGGTCTCGTGTTTGACTGACTCTTCATGGTCTAATGGTTGACTGACCTGTCCATAACCATCACATTGTCACAGACTTTGACTTAAGGTATTTCCTAGGTTTGCCTAATTTGAGTAAAGGAATTAATAAATATACTGTGCTTAGGATGATGCTCTTAAACCTATAGTGATGCTAATTTTTAAAATATTTATTAAATATTGGCCACATCAAATGAACAAGATATGATTCCTGCCCCCAAACAACTTACACAGAAGTAGTTACAATAAACAGTCTGATAAAAAATATTGAGAACCTGCCCTTGGTAAGTTCTTTAGTTCTTTTTGTGAAATGACTAACAATGGCTAAATGTATAGTTGATAGATGAGGAATAGCTTTTTCCTTTTGTTGTTGGAGCACAGTGTCAACTAGTCCACTCTTCAGCTGTGTATTTTAAAACAAGTCTTTTCTGTAGTAATAACAGCGCAGTTACTTTACAGAATGATCTCTTACCACTTCACTTTATGATCTCATAGTTCCCAGTAGGTATGTGTGTCTGCTTTTGCTTTGTTTTTAATAAATAAGGGAACCGAAGCATGAAGAATTAAAATGATTTGCTCAAAATTGTACTTGTAGTTTTTTAGGATGCCGTAAATAAATAAACCAGGACTCATAGTCTTTTTCCTTTAGCCAAAGTTCTAGATAAATTGTAGATTTTGTCAGTTTGTTTAATGTATTAGTTTCCTACTGCTGCATAAGAAACTCAACAGTTTAAAACAAAACCCGCTTATTAGCTCATAGTTTCATTAGTCAGAAGTCCAGCATGAGTAGTGTGGCTGCATTCTCAGAGTTACCAGAGGGCTGAAATCAAGGTGTGTCACCTGGGCCAGAACTTATCTGGAGTCGCTCAGGGAAAATCTGCTTCCAAGCTCATTGTATTGGCCGAGTTCAGTTCCTTGCGGTTGTAGAGCTGAGGTCCCTGTTTCTTTGCTGGCTCTCAGCAACTAGACGCTGCCTGCTGTCCTTGCTATTTGGCCCCCTTCATGCTCAAGCCAGAAATGACATGTTGAGTCCTTGTGTCTCTAATTAATCTCACCTCAGATTTAAAGGGCATGTGTGATTGGGTCAGGCCTGCGCAGATTATTTCCCTTTCTTAAAAGTCAGTCGTGCAGAATAATAGAACCTAATCACAGGAGTGGTATCCTATCATACAGTCCTGGTAATTATACAAGGTTCTTATGTCAGGCTAGGAATCTCAGGGGACATCTTAGAATTTTATCTACCACTCTAAACCTGTCCTTACACTAGATTAGACAGCCCTTGAGCCAGGGTGGATGTCAGAGAGGGAGAGGTATGAGTTGACTATCCTGAGGCAGTTAGTGAATTGCTTGTGATTATAGGTGTTTTAAGAAAACCTGTAGTTCCCAGGAAGCCTGGGCCTCTTAGAATCTTCACACAGTGGGCCACAGGGCATTCAGCTGTGGTGTGCTGGTGGTAGTTATTTAGCCAAGAGCTCAGATATGTCTGGTATTAGCCTGAACAAAATTTTTTTTAAAAGGTAGTAGAGGAAGAGTAGTGGAGGAATGGGCAAAAGAAATGGCTGAAGGAGATTATAAATTTGCAGTTATAAAATAAGTCGTGGGGATAAAAAGTACAGCATAGGGAATATAGTCAGTAATACCTTGGTGAGCATTTCATAACACATATAATTGTTCAGTCACTGTGTTGTACACCTGAAACATACTGTATATCAACTATATACTTCATTTACAATTTTTTTTAAAGATTTTATTTATTTGAGAGAGAGAGAATGAGAGAGAGCACATGAAAGGGGGGAGAGTCAGAGGGAGAAGCAGACTCCCTCCCCGCTGAGCAGGGAGCCCGATGCGGGACTCGATCCTGGGACTCCAGGATCAGGACCTGAGCCGAAGGCAGTCGCTTAACCAACTGAGCCACCCAGGTGCCCCCATTTACAATTTTTAAAAAAAATTAAATAAGTTAGCCTGAACAAAATATTTAGAATGTACTGAGATATACAGGCTTGCAGTTGGAGGTTTATATTATCTGTGTATGAACCACATGGTTCATAGGATTATCATCCATGATTAACTGTTCTTGTGAAGCACAGTGGTAGGAATTGGAACACTTTTTGCTATGTAATGTACTCTGTTCAAAGTGAAGTTTAATCATATTCTCTTATTAGATCCCTGCCAACCTCTCTGCTGCTAAGGATACCACCTAATTACTTTTTGTTTGGCTACATAAACATCTTGTGCCAAGAGACCATCCTTAATTGTTTGAGAATTCTGTCCCGTTTTCCTGCTGAGTGGGAAAAGTTAAAGAGTCAGGGAGTTGGGTAGAGGTGAATCAGTCTCTGGAATGATTTTCTTACAGCCTTGAGTTTAAAAAATTGCCAGTTCTGTTGCTAGGCAAACAGAGGGAACCTCTGTTTAAAAGACTGCCATGTTTAGTCCCATCCACTCACTTTTTAAAGATCTGTTTATTTCTTTAGAAAGAGAGCATGCGTGGGCATGGAGGGGAGGGGTAGAGTGATAGGAGGGGGAGTCCAAGCAGACTACTCGCTGAGCACGGAGCCCAACATGGGGCTCGATCCCACTACCCTGAGATCATGACCCAAGCGGAAACCAAGAGTTGGACACTCAACTGACTGTGCCACCTAGGCACCCCATTATCCACTAGTTTTTAAAAGTTGAAGTGTTCACCACCACCACAGCAAATCCAGTATGGAAGAGAAGTTTTATAGTTCATATGCATTTATTATAATAATAATAATCAGGGTATGTTTCATACTCATTAAGTCATCTGATTAGTTTGGCCTCACAGGGCATACCTTGGGGTCTTTGGACTTTTTTGTTTTTGGTTTCTTATAGAAACCAAACTGTAAAGTGTCTGGGAAGTTTCTTATTTCCTGTAGATGGTAACCAAAAGATTTATCTTACCACGTATTACCTTAGGATGTGATGAATGAATCATAGTCTTGAATTATTCTCTGAAAGCGGGGAGTGAGGGCACAGCTTTTCATTTTTATGTTGATTGATGGTCTTAATGCAGAGCAGTACACAGCCAAATATACTTATTTTATTTTTAAAGTATATTTTTGACAACGTTACTTTTTTAAAAGATTTATTTGAGAGAGAGAGAAAGTGGGGGCAGGGTAGGGGCAGAGGGAGAGGGAGGGAGAAACTCAAGCAGACTCCTCATTGAGTGCAGAGCATGACTTGGGGCTCGATCTCATGAACCCAAGATCAGAACTGAGCCAAAACTGAGAGTTGGACCCTTAACTGACTAGGCCATGTAGGCACTCCATTTGAATGCTGTTACTTTTGATGCGGTGCACCTTTGAGCAATCTGTGTTGATTTAAATAAGATTTGATAACACAGTGCATCTTCTGGAAAAGATGAGGGTCATTTTGGTAAATGCAGTTTTGTTGAGCTCTTTTCTGGTACCAGCTAATGACCTTTAGAAATTGTTTTACTCATTTAATTCTATTGAATAAATTCCTCTAGAATAAATATTTTTTTACTCCTTATAAATTTATTTATTTATTTATTTATTTATTTATTTATTTATTTACGTAATCTCTACACCTAACTTGGGGCTCGAACTCACAACCCCAAGATCAAGAGTCACCATAGTTGAGCATCTGGCAAGGCTGCAGTGAGGATCAAGTACTAGACATCCAACAAGAATATGGTCAGAGGAGTACATGCTTTATATTTTCTTTTTCTAAGCTCACCATGGCCAATCTTAATTCTTCTGGATAAGTCAAAGTAGAAAAACTCTGTGGGGTGGAATGAGTGTCCTTGAGGTCCAAACAGTAGAGTAAGGAAGGAAGGGAAGAAATTATTAACATATGGTTCCAATAAGCCAAGAATCTGGCTGGGTCAGACCCACCAGGTATTGTCAGTTTCAAAAGCCCAGAACAAAAGTAGATGATGGTGATGACAGGCTTGGAGGGTTTGGCTCAGGTCCCATAGTCCCCTTTTAATTGTGCTCTCTGGCAAAGAACAATCTTCTCAAATCTTTGCCTTACGGATTTCCTTTACCTCTTCCATTAGGTCTCCTGTTGCCCATGTTTCAAGTCCTTTACTTCCTTGGTTTGCTCCCTCATTTTGGTGGAGCATATCCTACAATAGCTTCCTGAGATGCATGGGGATACATTTTTTGAAAGCTTTAAGTTTCTGAAAATGCCTGTTCTGAACTCAACATTTGATTGATTATTTTGTCGGTATAGAATCCTAGGTTTGAAATTGTTTTTCTTTGTATGTATTAAAGTCCTTGTTCCGTTGTTGTCTAGCTTTTGGTGTGTTGTTAAAAAACCCAAATCTGTTCTCAGTACTTTGTATATGACCAATTTTTTTCCTTTCTGTCAAATCTTGTAGGATTTTCTTTGTATTCACTGTATTGAAATTTCACCATAATATGCCTTTGTGTGATCTATTTTTATCCTTTGTGCTGGACACCTACCCTTTGGTATTGGGAAATATTCTTGAATTATTTCTTTGGCAACTTGCTCCCGTTTTCTCCTATATGTGTATTGAACCTTCCAAAACTGATCTTATCTTTGCTTATCTTTTCTCTCTTACTTTTCTATCTCTGTTTTTGCTCTGCTTTTTGGGAGATTTCCTCAGTTCTTACCATCTAGTACTTCTATTGAGCTTTCTCTTGAGTTTCAGTTCTCATATTTTCAGCTTCTACAGGTTCTTTTTCCTCTGCATGTTTCTTTTTAAAATGGCATTATGTTCTCTTTTGTGGATATTAGTGATCTTGAAAATCTTTTTGCATAGTCTGAATGACAGGCTGGTTTTTTTTTTTCCTCTGTCTTACATCAGTGGCTTTTCTCAAATGTCTGATAACCTGGGTTGTCTGCTAATGTTTTAAGAATGAGGGACTAACAGAGGCACCTGGGTGGCTCAGTCAGTTAAGCATTTGGCTCTTGTTCTCAGCACAGGTCTTGATCTCAGGGTCATGAGTTCAAGCCCCATGTCGGATGCCACGCTGGGTGTGGAGCCTACTTAAAAAAAAAAAAAAGGAATGAGGGACTAACAAACTGATGGGAAACTCTAGATGCACAGGTAAAGTTTGTTAACTGTGCCCTTTACTATATAGAACAGACCTGTATAGGGGCACCTGAGTGACCCAGTTGTTAAGCATCTGCCTTCAGCTCAGGTCATGATCCCACGGTCCTGTGATTGAGCCCCACATCGGGCTCCCAGCTCGGTGGGAGGCCTGCTTCTCCCTCTCGCACTCCCCCTGCTGTGTTCCTGCTCTCGCTATCTCTCTGTCAAATAAATAAGTAAAATCTTTTTTTTTTAAAGATTTTATTTATTTATTCATGAGAGACAGAGAGAGAGAGAGAGAGAGAGAGAGAGGCAGAGGGAGAAGCAGGCTCCCAAGGAGCAGGGAGCCCGATGCGGGACTCGATCCCAGGACCTTGGGACCATGACCGGAGCCGAAGGCAGACGCTCAACCATCTGAGCCACCCAGGCGCCCAATAAGTAAAATCTTTAAAAAAAAAAAAAGACGTCTATAATAGAGCGAGCTATATATAATGTGAGTCCATATGTAATTTCAGATTTCTGGCAGCCACAGAAAAAGGCAAAAAGAAACGTGAAATTAATTTTAATAATATTAATTTAGGTAATCCAATATATAAAAAGATTTCAGTATGTTATAAATATAAAAATATTAATGAGATGTTTTATATTGTTTTTAATATTAAGTTGTTGGACTCCAGTGTATATTTTACATTTATAGCACATCTTAATTTATATGCTAAATTTTTATAAAAAAATAGTTGAGGTATATTTAAAGATTTTATTTTATTTTTTTATTAAAGATTTTATTTATTTATTTGAGAGAGAGAGAGAATGAGAGAGAAAGCACATGAGATGGGGGGAGGGTCAGAGGGAGAAGCAGACTCCCTGCCGAGCAGGGAGCCCAATGCGGGACTCGATCCAGGGACTCCAGGATCATGACCTGAGCCGAAGGCAGTCGCTTAACCAGCTGAGCCACCCAGGCACCCAAAGATTTTATTTATTTTAAAGAGAGCACCAGTGCATGGGGGTGAAGGAGTTGGGTCGGGAATGGGGGAGGGGCAGAGGCAGAGGAGGAGGGAGCAGACTCCACACTGAGCACAGAGCCCTACATGGTGCTCCATCTGACAAGCCTGAGATCCATGACCTGAGCCAGAACCGAGAGTTAGACGCTAACTGACTGAGCCACCCAGGTGCCCCAAGTTCATGTATTTTTAGACTTCATAAAATTTACAGGTGAAAGTAGATTCACATACCCAGGATATTCCAAACATAAGTTTAACAATAACAATAATATATTAGTTTTTAAATTTATATTTATTTAAAATTAAATACAATTTGGGGCGCTTGGGTGGCTCAGTTGGTTAAGTGTCCAGCTGTTGATTTTGGCTCAGGTCCTGATTCTGCTGCATAGGGTTCCCTGCTCAGCGGGGAGCCTGCTTCTCCTTCTGCTTCTGCCCCTTCCCTCAAATTTGTGCCCGTGCTCTCTCTCTCTCTGAAATAAATTAATTAAAAAAAATAAGATTAAATACAATTTAAAATTCTTCCTCAGGCATACTAGCGACATTAAAAGTGCTCGATTATAACTTGTGGCTGGTAGCTATCATATTGGACTGCAGAACTCCAGGGTGATCTACTTGGACTGTGTCGGGAGTTTTAGGTCATTTTTCATTTCCCCAGAGAAGAGTCTACCAATTTTCTGCCTCAAGGGTAATGGCCACCCAGGCTGCTGGGGTTCTCAGAAACTCTATGGCAGAAGATGCTAGGTGTCTCAGTAGGTATTATGCATAGATTTTATGACAGAATTCCTACCCACAACTGTGCCTGGCATCTCCCAGTTCAGAAATCCTTTGTTACCTTCTTGTAAGAATGAACTTGCAGATTTCTGCTGGAGTAAGGGAGGGTACTCTCTGTTGTATGGGCCAGGAGGAGGGCTGGGGGAATGGAGAGTGGAAGGATCTACAGACTGAACTGCTTCTTGAACAGCTTCCAGCCAGTCCTCTTATTTTTAGGCTCACCCTCCTTCCAACCCCCATTTCCATAGGTACCTTAAGCTGCTACTTCTTGAGCCTTTTCAGCACCTTTAAATATAATTACAATTGATTACTGTCTTTTCCTACTTCTGGTTTAGGACTGAGTTTTCTTAGGTCTTTTGGGTTTACCACTAGTCTTTGTATTTATTCCCCAGCTTCAAAATTTGGTTGCAGCTGTGCTTTTCTTGTTCTTCCCAACTTTATAGGCTCCTTCCTTCCATCGTTGTTTTCTTTTCAAAAAATCTTTTTCTGTAGATTTAGAAGGGTTTCAAGAAGGAGAGAAATTAGGTGCTTTGTTCAGTTTACTGTCTTTTATCTAGTAGTTCCTATTAATGTGTATTCATGAGCAGATGTTGATATTTTAGAAAGATTTCATTTAGTATCTGTGCTTTTTTTCAGTATCTATATTTATAGTTAAAGGTTTTAGTGGAAGACTCAATAGGAGGGACAGGAAGATGAAGTATTTAGTGCCAGCAGGTTAGGAGGGTAAGGGTTTGGTTTGGGGGCAGAAGAGAATTGACAGCAGGCAAGGAGAATGGTGAGAATAGAAGAATTAAGAGACAGAGTGCTTAGAGAACTTAATGACAAAAGCCTGGGCATCTGTGGTGTAAGGCACAAATACAGCTCCAGAAGCATTTATCTTCCTGGATCCCACTATTTTTAGTCATTTGTACTGAAATAAAAGATCTGGGAATTCTTGTTCTTTATCTCAGAATCCACAGCACAAGTAAGGATGTAATTAAAACACTGAGTAAAGCTAACTGTTTGCAAGCAAAGTATACATAGGACCTGTAAGAAAAACACATAACAGTAAGTAAATAACACACCCTCAGTACACTGTAGCAGCAGGTTACATTTCAGAAATTGAATTGAGCTTGCTCTTGGGGTGTTCTATTAGGTTCTGAAACAGAATTTTGCCTATATGGTGATTTGCTTTGCTGGTAGTTGCTACCCTCTGTTGGACATTTTGGAAAAGTGCAACTTTGATCCTGCATGGATCATTTTTGCTGTCCTTACCCAAACTGAGTGCTAAAGTGTGGATAATTTTTTTTTAAGTAATTATGTTTCTCATGCACCAAGGAAAGCAAGGAAATGTGGTATCTTCCTTCTTATGAAAAGATATATTCACTTTTGTTTCTAAAGGCAAGAGTTGGCATTAAATGGGAACAAGGCAGAAGAATTTGGGGAATGCAAAGATTTTAGGCTTTGGAATCTGGAGACTAGAGTTCATACCCAGCTTGTTCCTGATCCTGTGACCTCAGTGATTTACTCTACCTGTCTAGGCTTCGGTGTTTTTGTTTTGTTTTGTTTTGTTTTTTCATTGACACATTGAATTGATTTGAAAGCTTTTTCAGGGCTTGGTATTTTAGGAAAGCAGCCCCAGATTGTGGTATCTGTTCATAGGAAATATAATGACTAAGTCTCAGGCTCTGCCCTGAATGAACTTAGTCTGGAAAGGAGTAGAGGAGGCAGACAGTCAAGAGACAACTGTAATCCACAACTAGTGTGCCTTTTACTGTGGAAACATAAGAAGTACTTGTCCATTTAAGAGTCCGTATCATCCTGCAGGGCCTGTTGGAGTTAGCCGTGAAAGCGCAGTCTAGACTGAGGGAAGGAGCAGCCTGGAAAGTCTGGGGTGGTGAGAGAGCATGATCTGTTTGTGGACCTGCAACTGGTTCAAGATGCCCAGAAGATAGAGTTTGAGGTAGAGGGTTTGTGGCAGTTGGGAGCCATTGAAAGGTTTGAAATGAGGAAATACCGTGGACAGTGTGGTATTTTAGAAAGATTACCCTTGGATACTGTATGGAGAATGGATTTGGTGTAGGGCAGACAGGACTGGAGGCAGGGATATCAGTTAAGAAGCTTTTGCAGTAAGTCTAACAGGAGATAATAATGGCATAAGCTTACGTAGTGGTAGTAGGGATGAACAGAAGAGAAATAAAACTCTGTAGACAGAAGGAACTGGCTGCTGGTTTCCTTTTCTTTAACTTAGCCTGCAGCTGTGAGCAATCCAACTGGCACTGATTCATTAGTCCCAAGTTCTGTTACCCATGTTACATCCATCCCAGAATTGTTAGGGTTGTTGCTTGGTTCTGAGGGAACAGTTTGAGTTTGGAGGACAAGCTTCTGGAAGCAGTTGCTCTAGGTGCACATAAGTTTAACCTTGGCAGTGGCTATTAAATTTGTACATACTCATCCTTTTTGTAGCTTGTTTCCCCTGAGTGCCAGGTGACTAAGAGTAGTGACAAAAGGAACTGTTAGTCTCCTTCGATGTTGCTGTCTGCTTCACCATCCTTCTGCCTTCACTCCCCAGTAAGCACACACAAAGTAACTATAATTTCTATTGGTGCTGAGCAAGGTTCTTATAGCTTCAGGTTTGTGATTAGCCCTCGGTCAGTGGAAGCTTGGCCTCCTCTGAACCATGGAGGGAAAAGTTAAGATTCACAATTAAACTGGATGTAACCGAACTCTGACATGGGGAACATGAGCATATGGTAGAGATTTTTCTTGTCCATAAAAAGGTTAGTAAAATAGCTTTGTGGCAGGGTCACAGCTAGTTTTTCATTACTTGAGGAGGGTTAGTCAAGAGGCATTTACTATAGGGGCACCTGGGTGGCTCAGTCGTTAAGTGTCTGCCTTTGGCTCAGGTGATGATCCCAGGGTCCTGGGGTTGAGCCCCGCATCGGGCTTCCTGCTTCGTGGGAGGCCTGCTTCTCCCTCTCCCACTCTCCCTGCTTGTGTTCCCTCTCTTGCTGTGTCTCTCTCTGTCAAATAAATAAATAAAATCTTTAAAAAGAAAAAAAAGGCATTTACTATATATACTCTTGTAAAAACATTAAGAGAAAGAAATATGGTTTAAAATTAAGTATTAGGACAAAGAATTCCTATTTTACCACCCCAGCTCATTTTTTTTTAAGTACAGCGTGTATACAGAAGAGAACATAAAACAAAATTATTAAACCAAACACCCATGTAACCATCATCCATGTCAAGAAATAAAATATTGTGAGCCCTTCAGAAGCCCCCTTGTCCCCTTCTGCAGTCACAACTTGTCCACCCCAACTAAGCACAGTTTTGACATTTGTGATACTCATTCTGTTTATAATCTTACATCCTAAATAATATAGTTGACATGTTTTTAAACTGAAGATAAAGGAAATAGCATGTTTAGTTTTAATGTTTGTGAGTAGCTGTAAGTTCATTTAATTTCTCTGTGTAATTGCTCCCCACTGTACATGGTACCAGGTTAACCGTTCTACTCTTGATGGCTCTTTGGATTGTTCTCTGTTTTAGATATTATTATAGTGTTGCTGCGAATATTCTTGTTACACACATCCTGGTACATACATGCAAATTTCTGCAGGATGGATTTATAGAAATTGATGTGTTGAGTTGTATATGTGCATATCTAACTTTACTAGATAATGCCATGCTGAAGTGGCCATAGCAGTTTATGTTACCGCTGACAGTGTGTGAGAGCTCCTGCTGCTCTCCGACCAGACAGACAGGAAAATGTTTGCCATTCGCCAGCGTGAAGCGATATCTCGTTGTGTTTTTAGTTTGCATTTCTTTGTTTACTAGTGAAGTTGAGCATGTTTCATATGCATATTGGTCATCAGATTTAGAGTCTTTGCAGTTCTGTACTTGTTTTGCCCGCCAAAGAGTTATATGTTAGTGGCCTTCAATCTCCTTCATGCCCCTGACAGAGAATGTGCTAAGGAATAGCTTGCTGAAATCTTTAGCTTATAGAAAGTAGCTTAGATCCTTTCAACTTATTCTTTTTTTCCCCCCACCCCATCTGGTGTTGGGGAGATTCCCTGGAATTTTACTGATCTATCTTCTTTTTCTTTTCCCTCCTTTTTCCTGTTTCCTAGACTCTGAAGCGGCTCATGGCAGATGAGGTAAGGAAATTTTGTTCAGCATGTGCATGTTCTAGCTCATTTCCTCCACTGTGATACTTACCAGTTGTCATAACTTTGACTTGAAATGGTGATATTGGTTCTATTATCAGAACCTCCCAAAGCTTTTTCCTAACTCTTTGCTCTGTTTGGCCCATTGCATGCGTTCCCCTGGGACATTCATTGGCTTCCAAGGGTAGGCACGTTCTTTAAACTCATAACTGACTTGCAGTCTGAATGCTACTCCCATCACTTGAAGTCCCACAGTGCTTGAAGATACTTACTGTTATTTTCAAACAGGTGGAGCTACAAGCTGCAGCTTATTGGTGGCTCTTTGGTGTGAGCATCTGTACTTGAGGTTTGGGGAATGGTTCACAAGTCTTTGGTTGGCAGAAAGGCTGCATATATACCCCTGAAGTACACTGTATTCTTTGCAAAGGGGATTTTGAAGACTGTATATTGAACTTTTGCTGCCTCCATAACACAGGGGCTTTGGAATGTACAGAAGAAAGAAAAAGTAATGGTTCCTGGTTTTAAAGCATTTACTTGTTTATTCTTTATGACTTACACCTACTAAAATCTGTGGTCATACTCACCTCTGGAAGGGAGGGATCCTCTGATGGAAACAAATGGCATTTTATTGAGCTAACTCTATACGTGAGGTGTTTTCAGTTCTGTATTGCTGGAGGGCTTAGCTGTGGCAGGAGAGCTCGAGAACAAGGTTTTCTCTTTGTAGAAAGGTTTCAAATCTTAATACTTCAGTCCTCTTATCTTTGGATGAAGATGAGAGTACAGAGTCAGTATACAAAATTTAGATAAGAGATTTCTTGTTTTCATGTCAGAAGAATCTTGAAGTGCCCACAAACCACAGGAACCATGCAGGTATAAGAAGTTAGAGAGGGACGCCTGGGTGGCTCAGTCGGTTAAGCAGCTGCCTTCAGCCCGGGTCATGATCCCAGGGTCCTGGGATCGAGTCCTACATCGGGCTCCTTGCTCAGCAGGGAGCCTGCTTCTCCCTCTCTCTCCCTCTGTTTGTGCTCTCTCTGTCAAATAAATAAAACCTTAAAAAAAAAAAAGAGAGTTGGCTACTTCATGTGTGGTTTGTTGTATAAATGAAAATGGATCGCTAATACTTTTTTTCTCTTTCTTAGCTGGAGAGATTTACCAGCATGAGAATTAAGAAGGAGAAGGAAAAGCCCAATTCTGCTCATAGAAATTCTTCTGCATCGTATGGGGATGATCCCACAGCACAGTCATTGCAAGATGTTTCAGATGATCAAGTTCTAGTACTCTTTGAACAGATGCTGGTAAGTTTTCCACCCCAAAACATTGCCTTTTTTCTGCAAATGCAATTGTGGACACGGTAGGCACTCTTTTGGGCATGATTCCCCCTTAATTAGCCCTTAATTACACAGAATTTCAGGTTTAACAGAGAACTGTTAACAAAGGGACGAAATATACAAGCACCAGTCTATAAGATAGGAATCAATGAGTTAGGCTTGGACATATCTAACCAGTACCCACCTTGTTAATGTCCTTCTGCACAGCAATATGTTAGCCACAAAGACCTAAGGCGAGTGGACCAATTCATGTGGTAGTGTGGAGACCACCTTTGGGTTAGCCAGTGTAGATAAAGTTTTAAAGCATTCTCAATCAATTTTATATGAAAAGAGACTGAGGCATGGAAAGGCATCATTTGCCCAAGGTCTTCTATTTAGTGGTGAATCTGGAAAGAGAATTCTGATGCTATAATTCCTAGAAGACCTTTAAAGATTGTAGCTGAAGTCAGTTGAGTAGTGAAGTGCACAGGGCCATGACTTAATTTTCTGTCCTCTGTGAAGGGCACTGAGTGAGCAGGACACTCAGCGAATGTGCGGTAGTGCTAAGTCTTGGAAAGTTTTGAGTACATGGTTCTGAGCTTTCCTAAGACCCCTCTATTGCCTGAATAGATGATTTCAGATTCAAACAGAGCGGCAGCCCTAACTTAATTAAAAGCATGGGCTTAAAATTCCTAACACCGAACCTGGTATACAGTAAACACTCAGCCAGAACTATTATTCTTTTTCACTGTAGCTTTCAGTTTGTCTCTCAGTCCAAGTGCTGTAAGAGCCTAAGACCATCTCTTGGGCTTGGATTGCAAATGTACATGTCTTCAGGGCCAGGGAGGCGGCAGGAATAAGTTATGCCAGATAGCGGATGATGAAAGGGAGAAGGGACTGTGGTCAAATGCAGAAGGCCTTTGGGCTTTTCTCTTAGGAAGGCCAGCCACAATTCAGTGCCAGTAGCTTTTGTAGCACTCCAGTTGGAAATGCCCAGCAGTGCCAGATATTTCTGTTTCTCTAAAGAAGCCAGAAATCTTCAATTCTTGAAAAACAGTAATTGTTTAATAGTATCAACTATTACAGACAGCATTCAGATTTCACCAGTTGGGTCATTTTTTAAAAAACTCTTCATTCAGGGCGCCTGGGTGGCTCAGTTGGTTAAGCAATTGCCTTCAGCTCAGGTCATGATCCTGGAGTCCCGGGATCGAGTCCCGCATCGGGCTCCCTGCTCGGCAGGGAGTCTGCTTCTCCCTCTGGCCCTCCCCACCTCATGTGCTCTCCTCTCTCTCTCTCTCATTCTCTCTCTCAAATAAAAAAATCTTAAAAAAAAAAAAAAAAAACCCTTCATTCAAATCACAATTCCAGATAAGGTCCCTTATACTACTGTTCTTTCAAGTTTTATTTCATCACAGGTTTTTGTCCCTCTCTTTTATCCTTGCTTTCACTATAAAAAACTTATGGAGGAAACTGTTTGACCTGTAGAGTTACCCACAATCTGAAATTTGATGATTGCGTCACCTGATCCTAAAAATCTGTATTTTTATATAAAGTCTTCCAGATTTAAAATATTGAGCTAGCCAAGCAAAATGTACTGTGTCTTTGGGTCTGATTCAACCTGAAGGCCCCCACTTTGCAATTTCTGTGTTCAGTTAATCCGTAAAAGGAGAAAAAAAGCACCAGGAATTGAGTCAGAAAAACATCACAGTAGTTTTACTTTGGGAGCAGTGCTTCCTTCTCTCTCTTTTACAGACACACACACAGAGAAGAAATGGAATGTATCCATTTTCCCTCTTCCCTTTCCCCATTTCAAATATTTCGGACTTGCTGGATTAAACTTGTGCTCACCGAGGCAGTGGGCTCAGACACATGGCTATACATGTAATAGGCTCAAGTGGAGCCTTTTCCTCAATACCACACCCAAGTTACATCTGTGGAGGGGCTTTATCACAGGGTTTCTAGTTCTTTCTTCATGGGAAAAGAGTTTGTACAAGGACTGAGTTAACCAGTGATAATGGGTGTTTACAACCTAGAGTGGTGCAGATCTTGTGGGTTTGGATGATGCCAGTCATCAAGAAGAGATTTTTGAGATCATCCCAAGTTCAAAAAACATTATGTGTGCTTTTGTTTCAATAATAAAAAATTTTTCATCTAGCTTGAGTCCATTTTTGTTAGGAAAAACATTGTGTATAAAAGTGTCTGTAGGGGGTGCCTGGTGGCTCAGTCGTTAAGCATCTGCCTTCCGCACAGGTCGTGGTCCCAGGGTCCTGGGATCGAGCCCTGCATCAGGCTCCCTGCTCCTCGGAAAGCCTGCTTCTCCCTCTCCCACTCCCCCTGCTTGTGTTCCCTCTCTCGCTGTCTCTCTCTCTGTCAAATAGATAAATAAAATCTAAAAAAAAAAAAAAGTGTCTGTAGGAATTTATGCTAAAATGTTAACCATTAACATCCCTGAGGAATTTTTATTATCTGTAATAGCTTAAATCTCAAGGGATCAGGAAAACTTACTGATTCAGTAAGCATTTAATGTGTTTAACTCTTGACTGTACTAAGTATTAAACACTGAAAACTTGTAAGAAACTTGATGCAGTTTTGTTTTTATCCTTTTTTTTTTTTTCTCCCCCTACTAGCTGGATATGAACCTGAACGAAGAGAAACAGCAGCCTTTGAGGGAGAAGGACATTATCATCAAGAGGGAGATGGTGTCCCAATACTTACACACCTCTAAGGCTGTGAGTCCTGGGGCAGGTACCCATGCATGGGAGACTCTGCCCTCATCTTGGACCTGTTTGTTTTACCAGTTTTATAGAACATTTTATGTCTACATCAGTCTTATTTTATTTTGTCATATAAGCCTATTCCTCTTTTACTCTCATTCAAATTGCTGTTATTAACATACTTTTTGCCTGATTCAGTCTTCATGAGGTGTGTGTGGAGAATGGGATGGGAAATTCTGAGTCCCAGAGTTGGGTGCTATGTATGTTATGTGTCTGCCTTGATATTCAAAAGGTAATGACTAATGCTAGTCCAATTTATATCTGGGTCCAATGTTGACTAATCTTTGCATATGCTCCCATCTAGGGCATGAGCCAGAAGGAGAGCTCTAGGTCTGCCATGATGTACATTCAAGAGCTGAGGTCAGGCCTGCGGGATATGCCTCTGCTTACCTGCCTGGAGTCCCTTCGTGTCTCCCTCAACAACAACCCTGTCAGGTGAGGATTCTGAGGTGGTAACAACAGTGAGAGCCCAAGGTTAGGATTTGCTGGTGGATATTGAAGATCAGAGGAGCCAGGATGTATGAGAGTTCTGGATTGGGAGTAAAGAGTTGCCAGGGTAGAATTTGTTTGGGTGAATAAATACTGATTTTATTTGATTTGATATTGCATTGTCTCTGTTGATTCCTTACAGCTGGGTGCAAACATTTGGTGCTGAGGGCCTGGCCTCTTTATTGGACATCCTTAAACGACTCCATGATGAGAAAGAGGAGACTCCTGGGTGAGGACTTCCAATTTGACATCTTCCCGGTGACTTGGCTGTTTGCTCTATAGGAGAAAATGGCACTAAAATGAGAAATTGTGGACCAGGAGAATATGCTGTTAGTTGAGAACAGGGTTTGTCTTTGGACAAACTAGAGGATGAGTGATGACAGCAAAGGGAAGAGGAACACAGTGGATAACACAGGCTGTGGACCACATAAGATTGTGGGTCTCCCAGCATAGATTCTTACCCAATCTGGAAGTGGGGTCAGCGTTCATCCACAGCTCCCCTGGGACCTGTTCTGGGTTATATCCCATTCAGAAGTCTCATAATACGCTTGATGAATTTGGGACTAACTTTCTGACAATCTTCAGGGTTGGAATAGTTCTCGGGATATCTTGGACTCTTAGGCTACCTTGAAGTCAACCTAACCCATAGTGACTTTTCTATTGGGAATCTTTCCAAAACAAAACATAGGGCCTATACCTCCTGAATGGACAGGCTTGAAACCTTTGACGTAGTGAGGCAAGCAGTAATAGATGGGATATTATCCTGATCAAATTTAGCACTTAGAAACCTAGAGAGGGGCGCCTGGGTGGCTCAGTCATTAAGCGGCTGCCTTCAGCCCAGGTCATGATCCCAGGGTCCTGGGATCGAGCCCCGCATCGGGTCCTTGCTCCGCGGGGAGTCTGCTTCTCCCTCTCCCACTCCCCCTACTTGTGTTTCCTCTCTCACTGTGTCTCTCTTTGTCAAATAAATAAGTAAATCTTCAAAAAAAAAGAAACCTAGAGGGAGTTAAACAGAAGATTTTAATGTAGTACTAAATTCTTGGATTGCAAGATTAACCAAAGGTCTAATGGTGGTGATCCCTCTCAACTACCTATTTTTGCCAGTGTTTCAGGGCAAATTGCTCTGTGCTAGAATTCACTCAGCTACTAGTTGGGGATGTTCCGAAGACCTGTGTTTACAAGATTGAAAAGTCAAATGGGAGAGGGGTATACAATGAAGGGAATTCACGGAGTATGTCTTCACACAGGAGCTATGATAGCCGTAACAAGCATGAGATCATCCGTTGCTTGAAAGCATTTATGAACAACAAGGTGAGATTTTTCCCATTCTCATTCCAACCCACATCATGACCCCTGTTCTTTCTTTTCTATTGGCAAACTCCAAAAAGGACCTAGGGATATGAAGTTCAGAACTTGTAGCTTTCCCTTTTAATATTACAACTTTCTGATTGCCACATATGTATGTTTCTATGGACCTTTTTTTCCCAGTTCTGATGTCTGTTTCAGAAGGTAGGCTCACTTCCCTTCCTCTTTTTATACTTTGTTTTGCTAATTTTTGAATTTCCTGATCTGTATTTATTGTTTGGGGAAGATTTATTTTATTTTCTGCATGTTCCTACTGTAGAATCAATCTGCCTACCTTCCCTCCTTCCCTCCTTCCTTCCATTTAAACTCAGGGGTCTTAGAGTTGTTTGTTCTGGAGTGCAGATCTGTCTTCCTCATTGTTACAATTTACTCACACCATTGGATGCGAGGGGCATTTAAAAGAAATATAAGAATCAAAGATTTTTATTCCTGAAGACCTAGAATTGTGTTGTATCTAATATAAAATTGTGTTGTATTTATATTCAGCTCCATTTAGCTATGCTGGGAAGAGGTCTACCCCTATATTAGTTTGTTATGGCTACTATAACAAAGTACTACAAATTGTGTATTAAACAACAGAAATTTATTGTCTCACAGTTCTTGGAGGCCCTAAATCCAAGATTAAGGTGTTGGTAGTATTGGGGCCTTCCGAGGGCTGTGAAGGAGAGTATGTTCCATGCCTCTCTCCTGGCTTCTGGTAGCTTGCTGTCTTTGGCATTCTGTGGCTTTTTGATGCCTCACCCCAGTGTCTGCCTTTATGTTCACAAGGTGGTGTTCTTCTGTGCATGTCTGTGTCGACATGTTTCCTTGTTATAGGGACAACAGTCATATTGGATTAAGGGTCTACCCTACTCTAGTATGACCTTGTTGTCACTTAACTAATCACATCTGCCAATGACCCTATTTCCAAATAAGGTCATATTCCAAGGTATTGGGGCTTAGGACTTCAACATAGAATTTAGCAGGGGACACCATTCAACCCATAACCACCCCTACCTTTGTCCTTGGTTAGATGCTGTCATCGTTAAGCCTCCCTTCTCTGTTCTTACCCTGCCAGTTTGGAATCAAAACCATGCTGGAAACAGAAGAAGGTATCCTGCTGCTGGTCAGAGCCATGGATCCGGCTGTTCCCAACATGATGATTGATGCAGCTAAGCTGCTTTCTGCTCTTTGTATCTTACCACAGCCAGAGGACATGTATGTGACTGGGTTATAGCTCTTCTCCATTCTCTTTTTGACCATCTTCCCTAGTCTAGAGGAAAATTGAGTTGCTTGGGTGTCCACTTTATCCTAAATACTAGGTAAGACCAAGGCGTGAACACTGAATCGTAATGTTTAAGGACTGAGGTGTTTGGCGCTGTCCTCAGCGTACTGGAGCTTCTCAGAGGAGTAATCTGCAGAGTGTCTCCTAGAGCTCCGTTAATGTCTGTATCGCCTAGGGCAGGGGTTGCTTTTACTTTGTTTTTTTTTAATTCAGAAGTAACACAACTTTATTTTTTTAATTCAAACAATATAGAAACATATAAAGTAAAATTTAAGTAAATTAAGTAAATCCTTTTCTGCAAAGGCAGCCAGTGTTGATGGCTTGGGTACAATCTTACAGATTTTTTTTCTAGCAGAGACAAATTGTATTTCCTGGATTCTAAGATACTTTCTGTCACTCCAAAAGGTGGAATGTTAGAACTAAGGAAAGATGGCTTATGTGCATAAAACAAATCACATGCATAGGATAGATTTTTATTGCTGTGGAGCGGTTTGGTTTAATAAAAACTAAATCATTACCATGCATTTCTTTTCACCTTTTTTTTTTTTAATTTAACGGTTATCTTGAACATCTTTCTATGTTGGTACTTACAAAGATCTACCTTATCTTTAGTGGCTATTTAACATTCCATAGTATGTATGTCCCATAACATTTGACAATTTCCCCATTGCTAGACTTTTTGGGTAGACATTTTTTTTTTCTTAGCAGATTCTGGCCCCTGCTCTAGGTGATAAGAAGTTTTACTATTACAAATGATGCCATAATGAATGTTTTTGTACATATATTCTTTCACATTTATGCATTTGTGTTGGATAGGTTTTTAGAAGTAAGCCAAATGTTATGTGCATTTAAAACTGATACTGTTATCTACTCCTCCAAAAGTTATAGCAGTTTATACTCCATAGAACAGGTGTTCTAATTTGGTATCCATAGATAGGAGTCTAGGAATGGGTTTTAGGGAATACATTTTTCTGACGAGATTGTCCTTAGCTTTCACCAGATTCTGACCCCAGCCCTAGGTGATGAGGAGAATAATGTTGGAAGTTTGGACAGTTGATAATGTTCTGTTTTCTAACTGATCTGTGCCCCTGTATAATCTACCTATTGTGCCTGTCTGCCAGGGCACCTGGACATTTCTCTCCCTTTCCTTTCTCCTGGGTAGGAATGAAAGGGTTTTGACAGCGATGACAGAAAGAGCTGAGATGGATGAGGTGGAACGCTTCCAGCCATTGTTGGATGGATTAAAAAGTGGAACCTCCATTGCACTCAAGGCAAGTGTATCATCCGAAACTGTGTCCAAGAATAGAATTCAAAATGGAAGGACTTAGGTTCACTTGACCTTGTAATAGAACACATGGAATGGTTCCCAGCTACAGGCATACCTTGGAGATACTGCAGGTTTGCTTCCAGAACACTACAGTATAACCAGTATCTCAATAAAACGAGTTAAATGAATTTTTTGGTTTCCTAGTTTTATGCATGTAAAAGTTATGTTTACTCTATATCATGGTGTGTTAAGTGTGCAATAGCATTATGTCTACAACAACAGTGTACCTATCTTAATTAATTACTTTATTGCTTCAGAATGCTATCATATGAGCTTTCAGCAAGTCATAATCTCTGATCACAGATCACCATAACAAACAATAATGAAAAAGTTGGAAATACTCTGAGGATTACCAAAATACAACACAGAGACAAGAAATGAGCAAGTGCTATTGGAAAATTAGCACTGATAAACTTGCCTGACACAGGGTTGCCACAGACCTTCAATTTGTAAAAAAAAAAAGAAAAGAAAAAAGAATACACTATATAGAGCAGTGTGATAAAGTGAAGTCCAATGAAATGAGTTGTGTCTGTATATGTTTTATATTTCAGGATTTGTTCTGAAGGGAAAATGATTATCCTTCTCTCAAAGAAGGCAGAGAAAGAGCAGCTTTCCTTATTATGAGATGGGGAAAAGGCATGCTATCTATTTATATGCTAGGGAAGCCAAGGCTGAGAACAAAGTCTCCCATCAAATCCTTGGAATCATTTAGACCTCTGAGCTCTCCAGACCTGGGCTCAAATCAAATCTTATTGCTCTACTAGAAAGTTGTTCTTGTAGTTTTGTACTGCATCTTCTACATTACATTTGGGGCCCTCAGCATGCATGTAAAGAGAATGGAATCTTGATCTCTAGGAGTCTACAATGACATGCTGCCGAATTTTCTTACTTTAGGTGGGCTGCCTACAGCTGATCAATGCTCTCATCACACCAGCTGAAGAACTTGACTTTCGAGTGCACATCCGAAGTGAACTGATGCGCTTGGGGCTACATCAAGTGTTGCAGGTGAGATGCAGCTCTTCATTAGGACGGCCACGCCAAGTGCTGCGGGCTTTGACAGCCCCATCATCTTTGGCATAACTTTGGCTCTCAGTTTAAGAACCAGGTTGAAAGGCTTGGGTTTCTAGCCAGCATAGGACACTTCTGGGTTCCCTGACTTGTACTTTTGTCATTGACAGGACCTTCGAGAGATTGAAAATGATGATATGAGAGTGCAACTAAATGTGTTTGATGAGCAAGGAGAAGAAGATTCCTATGACCTAAAGGGACGGCTGGATGACATTCGAATGGAGATGGAATATCCTTTTATGAACTGGGTTCAAGACACATGAGACATTCAGTGTAGATCCCTGTATGGAATGGTGTGGGGTGATGACTCAGAGCAGGGCATCAGCCTGTGTGTCTTCTCAGTAGATGAGGCAGGTATCTTTTGATTGCTGTGGGCTTTTACCTCAGCATGGACCAGAGATCTGAGGGTTCCTATCAAAATGAGTATGGACCTCCTAGAACATGAAATCTTAGCTTACTAAGGTGTAGAGCTGGTCTTTGGAGAATATGCATAAGTCAGGGGTGGGCTTGTAATTTACTTTCTTCTCTGTGTCCCTGAGACTGACAGAGGGAGTAGTTTGGCTCCATACTGCTATTTGACACAAGTGACTGGTGTGCAGTTACCTTTTCACTTCTGTCTACTGCTTCATCTCCAAGCCAAGGACTGAGAATCCTTTATCTCTGTGTATAATACCACCTAACCCACTGGTCCCTTGGCCTAAGGAAGCTTATGGAGCTTAAAGTTTGGGGTAATGTTTACAGGAGAGGCAGCTGTTAGAATAGAAGTGGCATCTTGTGACTTTTGCCAAGAGTAGGGCCATCCACCTGTCAAACATGGTTTCTAAATATATGCTTTCCTTAGCCTCTTCCCCTTTTTTACTGACTTCAGTGATGTCTTCCAGATTCTCTTAAACACAGTAAAGGATTCAAAGGCAGAGCCACACTTTCTGTCCATCCTGCAGCATTTACTCTTGGTCCGAAATGACTATGAGGCCAGGTAAGATGATATACCTGTGAAAAGTATTGAATTTGAGCCTAAGTAGAGAGAGTAAAATCCTTAAATTCAAAGACTGTCTGTAAAGGAAAAAAGAAGAGACAAAGACAAGGATTACAGTTCATTTTTAGTCACAGATACAAAAGGAGTTGTCAGTTGTCCTTTTAATCTGACTGAAAGGCATCCTTATGGAGGAGGTCAGAGTGTATAAGGTAAAATGTCCTTTTTTTGGAGAGGGGAAGTGAGGTGGGGTTAAGATGATAGCAAAGGGAGGTACCTGTTTAAGGTTGTTCCAGGTTGCCTAGAAGTAGAGATTCAGCAGTAGTGCTATCTATCACAGAAAGGATCAAGCCTGAGTTTTAGATGGGAGATGATCAGCACCAGGAGGTAGATGGCAACAGGTTTTGATTATCTGAAGATGATGGGGTAGCTCTCGTAGAATAGCGAGTTTCCTAGCATGGCAGCGTTCTTCTGTTAGTTTTATGAAAAGGTCTTTTTAGGAACACATCTCCTCATGTCGCTCTGTTATCAAAGCAGTTAACTTTTTCTGATCCTGAATGCTTCTGAAAATTATATTTTCGTTTTCCCCTGATAACCTTCTTCTCTTTCTTCCATAGACCGCAGTACTATAAGTTGATTGAAGAATGTATTTCTCAGATAGTTTTGCACAAGAATGGGGCTGATCCTGACTTCAAGTGCCGGCACCTCCAGATTGATATTGAGGGGTTGATTGGTAAGTATATTCTATCTAGCTCCTTAAAACATTGCTCTGCCTTTCATTTTTTATCTTTCTTCCAGTGAAATTTTCAGAGAAGATATCTTTCTAGTCCCTAGGTATTTCCATTTTTGTCTTTAGGTGATAACTAGCTTCTGTGCTAGGGATATACAGACCTTTAGTTTATTGTTACATAAATCTAAAAATTTACCCCTACTCAAACATCACCCCACCGTTTGAAGGGACTTTACCTATTATCTGTGATTCCTGCTGGTCTCAGACATTCTTAAGTACCAGTTGTAGGCACTCTCCAGGCCATCCAGCATGGTGGCCTTACTATATAACAGGCACTCAGAAATTGCATGTTGAACTTAACTGAAAGATTTATTTCTTTGTCTGGAGTAGAAAATTAAGAAGGATAATAAAAATAAGCAAATGGACAAAAGACTGCCCTTTGGTTATATTGAAGGGTGTAGGTAGTGGGAAAGACAAGAGAATTGGGAGCTTCACTTACTGACTTTCTTTTCAGATCAGATGATTGATAAAACAAAGGTGGAGAAATCTGAAGCCAAAGCTACAGAACTGGAAAAAAAGGTGTGTATAAGAGATCAAAAAAATGGAAGGCCTTTCTTTTTTTCTTTTTAAGGATTATGATTTTTTTCTGACATGTGAAACTGTTACCTGTGATATTTTCCAAGCATTCAGCACCCAGTAGCAGTTCCTAGGGGAAACCTTTTGGTATAGGTTTGTCACTGGAGAAACTAATATGGATGTGATCCTGAGGAGTTAGTAGTACGCGGTTCTTGAGCCCCTGGGTAGGGACAGGAATGAAAGATGGACTCTCATGTCTAACAGTGACAGCTCTTACGGTTTGACTGGTATCTCAGGCTCTTACCCCTAGTAGAACAACAGGGACTGGAATATGTCTGAATTCTTTTTTTCTCTTCAGTTGTTAGGACTTCTATTGTGGTCGATAGGGTTTTGCTCCTAGAGGCTGCTGGGATTGTACACCATAGCTGCTCTGGTGTAAATGTCTTAACAATGTGAAATTTCTTTACAAATTTTAGGTTTGTTGTCATTTTGCCTTTTTTTTTTTTTTTTTTTTTTAACAGAGAGTTCAAGTGCGGGGTTGGGGGTGGAGGGGAGCAGCAGAGGGAGAGGAAGAGAATCTTAAGCATACTCTGTGCTGAGCACAGAGCCTGACGTAGGGCTCAATCTCACAATCCTGAGATCATGACCTGAGCTGCAATCAAGAGTCAGATGCTTGACCGACTGAGCCACCCAGGCACCCTATTTGTTATTTGTTTTTTAATCCAAATACGGTTGACATACAATGTTAGATTAGTTTTAGGAGCACAGCATAGTGATTCAGCAACTCTATACATTATGCTGTGCTCTCCATGAGTGTAGCTACCATCTGTCACCACACAACACTATTACAGTACCGTTCACTATATTCCCTGTGCTGTACCTTTCATCCCCGTGACTTACTCCATAACTGGAAGCCTGTACCTTCCACTCCCCCTCGCCCATTTTGCCCATCCCCCACCCCCTTTCCCTCTGGCAAACATCTCTGTGTTCTCTGTATTTATCAGTTCATTTCTGCTTTTTTTGTTCATTTGTTTTGTTTGTTTTTAGAACCCCCCAAATTAGATAGACTGGAAATGATCCCTGGTTCCCTCTACTTTAACGTTGATTTTGAGTTCAGAATTATGGTGGTCTTTTTTTCCCAGGCATTTCCTAGGAAAGTGAGCTCTGTAAAGGATTGGGACAGAACAGTGAATTTGGGAGGATAACACTCTGCTTCTTCCTCTAGAGCTTACTAAGAGCCTAATTCCTTTCTCCTTTAGTTGGACTCAGAGTTAACAGCCCGACATGAGCTACAGGTAGAAATGAAAAAGATGGAGAGCGACTTTGAGCAGAAGCTCCAGGATCTTCAGGGAGAAAAGGATGCATTGAATTCTGAAAAGCAGCAGATTGCCACAGAGAAACAGGACTTGGAAGCAGAGGTGTCTCAGCTCACAGGAGAGGTAATGTTTGAGCAGGGAAGGCAGAGTGATCTCTAAGCCATCGGCAGCTCATGATGGGCCTGTCTTGCAGCAGGAGTCAGTCATCTTACTTCTAGGCAAGGTTTAGCTACCAATAGGTGATCTAGTTAAATGATGCATATTTTAAAAATCATTTACTGTTTTTTGTCTCATTTTGAGGTAACACACAAATAGAAAATTTGGAAAATACGAACAGTATAGAGAGTAAAAGGAGTCACGGTAGTACCCAGAAATAAAACTAAGTCATCTCATAAATTCAGGAGTAAAATCCAAAAAAAGTCTTCATATATTTGCTGATTTTCTCTTACTTTAACTATTTCTGGACAGATGAATGCCCACACTCTCTTTGCAGTTAGTTATTTAAATGATCTGTGATATCTGATAACTTGATCGCTTATGTGCTTATCTCACTAGAATATTTGATTTACTTGAACTTTGCATTTTTTAATTAAAGGGAGATTTTAACATAAAGGTTGAAGTTGCCTTCTTAATGCAAAGCATGCTGAACTAAGAACATGAAGACCTGAATTCTAGTCTTGGCTCTGCCACTAAATATCAGTGTGACTTTAGGTGAATCATTTCATCTGTCTGACTCCTTTCAGTGTCTTCATGTGTAAAAAGAAAACTGGATTAAGTAATTTTTTAGGTCGTTTCCAACCCCAGTGGTCCCTGAAGCGGAGTGAAGAGTACTTCCATTGATGTTGTTCCTCTAGGTTGCCAAGCTGTCCAAGGAACTGGAAGATGCCAAGAAAGAAATGACTTCTCTTTCTGCTGCAGTTACTGCTGTAGCCCCTCCTAGCAGTGCTACTGTTCCCCCCACTCCTGGCACTGTTACTCCACCCCCAGCCCCTCCTTTACCAGGAGAGCTTAGCATACCCACCTCACCTCCTCTTCCTGGAGGTGCTACCATTCCTCCTCCTCCACCACCCCCTCCTTTGCCTGGGAGTGTCCCCCTGCCCCCTCTTTCGCCTGAGGGTGCTGGCATCCCCCCACCCCCTCCTTTGCCTGGGAGTGTTGGCATCCCTGTACCACCCCCTTTGCCTGGGGGTGCTGGCATCCCCCCACCTCCTCCTTTGCCTGGGAGTGCTAGCATCTCCTTACCACCCCCTTTGCCTGGGGGTGCTGGCATCCCCCTACCTCCTCCTCTGCCTGGGGGTGCTGGCATCCCCCCACCTCCTCCTCTGCCTGGGGGTACTGGTATCCCTCCACCCCCTCCTTTGCCTGGGGGTACTGGCATGCCCCCACCCCCTCCTCCCTTGCCTGGAGGAGCAGGAATGCCACCTCCCCCTCCTCCTCTTCCTGGTGGTCCTGGAATCCCTCCACCCCCTCCATTTCCTGGCGGTCCTGGAATTCCTCCACCTCCACCCGGAATGGGTGTGCCTCCACCTCCCCCTTTTGGATTTGGAGTTCCTGCAGCCCCAGTTCTGCCATTTGGATTAACCCCAAAGAAGCTTTATAAGCCAGAGGTGCAACTCCGAAGGCCAAACTGGTCCAAGGTGAGAATTTCTGTCCGTTTTTTCCTCAATAGATATCTTAAGAAGCCAATTTAGTTTCCTACTTTGTATTTTATGCCCTGGTGGGCTTCTGTTTCTTATGGCTAGCATCTGTCTGTCTTCAGGTTGCATTCACGCTTATGTTTACTCAGCGCAAATTAGGCATCTTCTGTGTGCCAGACATCACTTTGGAGAATTCTTTGAGCCCTCTACTCTGCTACAAAACCTAAACATATCCTTAAGTTAATGTTTTTGGATTTTTCTCTGAGGGTATGAGTGCCACAGTAACCCACAGTTTGATAATAGTCATTTCACCAGTCTTCAAGCTGTTGATAATAGTGCTGATCTGAAAGTTGTGGATTTATGGATACACCCTCCTACCTCTTCCCCATAAATGAGGTATAGAGGACATGTGTGCATAGCACAGTATTGTTTCCACTCTGTTCGAGGCCCCTATGATTCTGCTTTGGCCTTCTGCTTCCAGAAACCAAGTTAAAGGAGCTTAAGGATTTACTTACAAAATGAGCAAGTATGTCAGTTAGCCAAATTGATGGGGAGAATATAATGTAGAACAAGGGAAGATGTGAAATACAACCTCAATACTTCTAAAATTAGAGGATGTGAGGTTAGAAGGAGGATAAGTAGCATAAGTGAACCTAGCTCTTGAATGAACTGGGAGCACTATGTCCGGATCCTTCCATGCAGAGCACAGCTCTTGTGTGTCTCCTGTTAGTCTTACTCTAGTAAGTCATTGCTCAGAACCACCACCCACCTCTTCTGCATCTTAGTCAGTTTTCTAGGATGGAAAGTACAGGGCTCCAGTTAGTAACTCTTAACACCCTGCCCGTATCCACAGTTTGTTGCTGAGGACCTGTCTAAGGACTGCTTCTGGACAAAGGTGAAGGAGGACCGCTTTGAGAACAACGAACTTTTCGCCAAACTTACTCTGACCTTTTCTGCCCAGACCAAGAGTGAGTACCTTCCTCTTTCATGCACAGGTCCAGTATAGGACTTAGAGTATCCTTTAAGTGAGTCTCCCATTCCTTTCCCTTCCCTGAGTGAGGGTTGAAGAGAGATGGTTTTTCCCATTCGGAAGAAATTAAGATATTTTTGTATTCTGGGGATGCTGGGGTTGGAAAAGAAAACTGTTGCATTTTGGTATTTTTCTTCCCCAATTTTTTGGCATGTAGGTATTTTTTATCAGTATAACATGTTGGGGATATGAGATTAAGGTGACATGAAGCTCATTATGGGCCCCATTTTGATAATACTCTTGAACGGATTCTGGCACTGTCTTTAAGGTGCCATCCCAGACCTACAAACTTAATAAGGGTTGGGCCAGTCTTTAACAGGTTAGGTGGTTGAGTGACTGTCTACAATAACAACCATGTGTGATTCTTTTTCTTTTCTTCATTTCTTTTCAATATCTGATGCTTTCCTCTTCCTGGCCCTTTGCTCCTCCAGCTTCAAAAGGTAAGAATACAGAAGAGCCTTTTAATTGGGTATCTTGAACATTAGAGAAAAGATGTAACAGATGTAAAGGAATTTCTCTTTAGAAAACTGAGAAGAGATAGGGATTGATTTATCTTCTCTCTCTTTTTTTTTAAGAGTCTAGAAGGACCAGTAGCTGTGATGTTTGACAGCATAGACAGTTGTTTTAAGTTTAAGTCAAAGCTTAGGTGTTCTTTCTTTGGAAGGCAGGGGACACCTTAAGTATTTTAATACCATGACCTTACATTACTGTTGTGTTTTATAGTCTTCCAAGTGCTTTAACACATATTATTTCTTGGACCGGCCAAGAAGCCTTAAGAGATAAGCAGCTTGTGTATTATCTCCATTCTGTAGCATGCTTGAACTGAATATAGGTAACTTGCCCAAGGTCAAATGACCAGATCCAAGGACCTTCTGGTCCTTTTTTTTTTTTTTTTTTTTTTTTAATAAAGTCTTGCTTTTCTTCTTCACCTTCATATCTTCCCCTTTGTTCTGGAAGAGCTGATCTGTTTTGCCCTCTTCTTTCTTCACTTCCTAATTCTTGTGGTTTTGTGCTGCGTTGGGACGGGGCACTTGTAGTTTTTTCCCCCGAGGGATACAGTATTTGAATTTAATGACAATTATAGCCTAATAATTTTGTATTTCCATCTCAGAGCTTTTTTTTTTGTTTCCTTTGAGGTGTATTTTGACCCTAGTGATGAAAATTAAGTGCAACTTTTGAGCATTTCCCCCTCTTCTGTCTGCCCTTCCCCTATCCCCAGTAAATAAGCACTTATTATTTTTTCCTTAAGTGAACTGATGGAAGCAGGCTGCACTTTGTTCTGTTAAGGAGCCTAACACTGCTAGGAGCCCTTGGTGGCCCCTAGTTAGGTGTGTCTATCTGAGAGCATAAGATCGCTGGGCTCCAGCGTGACCTCTTGCCTTTCACTCAGGGCGGAGTGGCCTTGTACTCTAGAAGAACTGTCATCTGCTGAACTAAAGTGCAGCTAAGGGGTTGACTTCCACCTGCTTAGTGAAAAATCCTGTGATAATGATCACTTAGGCTATTCTGGTATATCAGCGACGATTAGTTGACAGAGAAACTCAAAATCAAATGATTTCCTAATTTGTAGGTTCATAGAATCTACCCCTGTGTTGGCCTGTGGCATAAGTCCCGTTCTCTCAGCTGTGCCCTGAGCACCACTGCACCTGCATACCGGCCAGGCGGCTTTCCTCCCACCTTGGCCACCCCCTTCCTCTGTATATTTGTATTACTAGTGATTATAGTGAGGTTTTCTGCACTTTCGTGATTTTCCTTGGCATTTTATTCCCGCTATGAATTGATAGTGTTTTAAAAATCCCCAAGGAAGACCATGTGTCATTTTTTGTCATTTTCAGCAGTGTAACCACACTTTTTAATGCTCCCTTAGCTCTCAGATTCTGCCCTGGAAACTACTTTCTTTTCATTTGAAGGTTTTAACTTTCTACCAGCCTTGGCTTTCCCCCACTCCCCAAATTATTCTTAGAAAACTCTATATCTTAATCTGGAAAAAAAAATGAGTATGACTTAGTTTAGTTTAGTGGAGTATTGATTTTCAGGTAGTAATAATCTGCACTACTAGATTGCTGCTCTTGTGATGAAGGAAATTCCTAGCTAGGCTTTAAAATCTTTAGCTTCAGTTAGCACTTGCAGGTGTTAACTTGGCACTCTGTCTTAATTTCCTCGTTTTTCCATTAGGAAACACTAGGGGATGTGCCCTCGAAAATTACGAAATCATGAGCAGTTTTCTAGACATTCTTAATCTCAGTGATTTAATTTTCCTGTCAAGTATAATCCTGAATATTTACTGTTTACCCAACTCTGAGTGACCCACAGCACTCAGATGCAACAGAACTTCCCTGCTGCTTGTAGCCCTTGCTGTGTCTGTTACTCATTTCCCCCCCAAATAAGACCTCCCTCCCCCTTTTAAAAATTCTTTCCTCTTTGGATTTTTAATGTTTTCCTGACTTTAATGTTGTCTGATTTATTTTTTCCTTCTCTCTTTACCGGCTTGCTTTCTTTTTTAAGATTTTATTTATTTCTTCATCAGAGAGAGAGAGGCAGAGGGAGAAGCAGGCTCCCTGCTGAGCAAGGAGCCCAATGCGGGACTCAATCCCAGGACCCGGGGATCATGACCTGAGCCACCCAGGCACCCTTTTTTTTTTTTAAAGATTTATTTATGTATTGGACAGAGAGAGGGAACACAAGCAGGGGGAGTGGGAGAGGGAGAAGCAGGCTTCCCGCCATGCAGGGAGCCCGATGTGGGTCTCAATCCCAGGACCCTGGGATCATGACCTGAGCCAAAGGCAGATGCCTAATGACTGAGCCACCCACGCGCTGCTCTTTACCAGCTTTCTTTTCCTTTGTTTTAGTCTGTAAATCTGTGGTGCTGCAAGAGGTATTAGAGTGTTGGGGTTTGTTGAATGTGTCTCTTGGGAACAAAATTCTTGCTTTAATACCATTTGCAGGGGCCTCAGGTGGCAGCCAGAAGTGCTCTGTAGGGACCTCATGCCATGTGTAACTCCCACTTTGATCATACTAATTTGCCATTGTCTTTCCTGATGTGGTTTTGAACTACTTCTCTTGGTGCTCAGGCTGGCAAACTTAGTGCAGACTTCCCAATAGCCCCCTTGCTCACAACAAGCCAGAAACACTTCAGTAAAAAAGGCTTTGGGGTTCTTAAAGTCTTTATCAGGTAAGGAAATTCAGGCTCTAGCAACTTCAGAGGTGAGCGCTCAGAGGACCCACATCTCCTCAGTATGAAAGCAAGGTTGCTTTTGCTTCTGGTACTTTAAACATGTCCAGTATAAAATTTCAGAAGATTTTTATCCTTAATCCTGTTTTTCAAGTAGGTAACCAGTTTCAGTTTCCAAGTCTCTTATTCAGTCTTAATATTGATGATATAAATGATAGATGAATACTCATTACCACTCCATGAATATTCTGTCCTTCAGATAAAGAATTAGAGACACAGCTTGAATAACTTTTCCTAGGCTGTATAGTAAGTGCCAGAGCCAGGATTCAGACTCTGGAGTGTGTGACTCCAAAGTCCTTTCTCTAGCCCTCTGCTTCCCAGAAGCATATGTGCCTGTCCTAAGAACTTCTGGGAGCTTAGATCCAGACAAAAGATGAAAGAAGGGGATATGCTGGCTTTTGCAACCACTTCATTCATTCAGGCACTTCTCTTTCAGTCCTTGAACTGGCAGTGACTCTTAGTACAAAAAAGGAACAGCAGATTAGGAAAAGTAGGTGAAATGCTGGATATTTAGGGTTGAGGAAGAGGAAATATGTTCTGATTGTAGTACATTCAACTGTAGCAAAACGAACCCAGTTGGAGAAAAAAGGCCTGCTTATCTAGTATAGTGGAAGTTCTCCTTAGATGATTTCAGGGCAATAGTTGCCAGACTTGATGAGGAAGTTATTTGGACAGGAGGTTTTCATAATGCTGCATTATTTCCTCTCTCACTTGCTAAACGCAAGTTTCTGTTATTTGTTAGACATGATGGATTCCCCTTATATTTTACTGATAGCCAAAACTTCCTGTATATCTACTCCAGGAATGGACATTAGAGGGAACACCCACCTTACTCTTCACATCTGCCTCCTCTAGTCACAGTTCTCCAGCCACTGCGTCATTATGGTTCAGGAAGGTGTGAGCCTTTTTAATAAGAGAAGGGCCCAGAGAGAGGAACCAGTCTTCCTATGTATACTACAGGTTCTCTTACACATTTTTCTCTCTTAAGGATTAGTCTTTTGTTTTTGAACTCTTGACTTCCTATAAATCACAGATTTACTCCATCAATTTATTCCTAGTCAGGGAATATTATGAATTCAGACCTGATAGGCAGTACTATAAAACTTGGGGGTCCTTTTCACTTTCTCACCATCCTTATGGTGATCAGCAAGGAGTCTTTTATCATAGTCTCTTTGTTGACTCTCTCTCTTGAATTCCTTAGGAACATGCTTAGTAGTTAAACTAATTTTTTTTTCATCCTTTTCTGGGGAGCATTTTCATCACTGGTGATTGAGGTCATTATTTGTATGAATAAAATAACTAGTTTTTCATTCAGCTTTTCTTCTAACTCTGACTCTCTTGTTGATGACATGATCTCATGAAAAATAGTACCTCTTAAAACTGTGTGGGAAATGATAACTGTTGTACTAAGTACAGTGGCATTTTCCTTTTTAGGTTTATTCATTCCAAAAACCTTTTGCACTCATAAGATCCACAAGTTACCCTCAGTAGGTGTGCATTGGTCAATATGTAGTGTTAGACCCTCTCCCTGTTTAAGTATGAGGTGCATTGTGGGAACTGTGAGTATCAGAACAGTTCTCCAAGTGATTTTCAGCAGTAACTTAGAACTCTGGCTAAAAAGTAAGATCTTGAGCAGGAGCTAAGAATTTCATAAATAATAACCATATTCTAGTTAGGATTTGACTGTGCGTCAAGATCCCAAGGTTTGTGCTCTTGTCCCATAAGTCAGAACTGTTGGCAACAACCATCTGTTGCTCTCCCAGAGCTTTGTTGGTTCAGGCTTCAAGAGGAGCCTGTGGTGGGGAAGCAATCCCTTCTTTCCCCCTAGATTGAAGGGTCTTTTTTCTTTTCCCTGTGATCCTCTTTTGTCCACTAGGTGGCACTCCTTCAGTTGGATCTTTATCAGGAAGTGTACAAGTGAATCTTTACAGTTTCTGCAACTTTAACCCCTTGAAACAAGATTTTGTTAGAGCTCAACATGCTCCACCTTACTCAGTGAGTCTCTTGACAGAAAGATGTCTGTTCCATCAGTTCCTTAATCTTCTCAAGTGTATAGGATAAGGACTTGTGCTATTCAAGTGAATATTTGTTAGGATTGTTGTCTTTTAATTACTAATAGTCTTGGGTTCTGAGTAGGATCAGACTATTAGTGCAAAGTGTTTGGGAAGTTCCATTATATCAGATGGTACTTCCTTGTGATTTAAAAAACTTAAATCCGTGGCACCTGAATTTGCTCAGTCAGTTAAGTGTCCGACTTCTTGATTTCAGCTCAGGTCATGATCTCAGGGTCGTGAGATTGAGCCCTGTGTCAGACTCCGTGCCCAGCGTGGGCCTTGCTTAAGATTCTCTCTTGGGGCACCTGGGTGGCTCGGTCATTAAGCATCTGCCTTCGGCTCAGGTCATGATCCCAGAGTACTGGGATCGAGCCCCACATCAGGCTCCCTGCTCAGCGGAAGGCGGGCTTCTCCCTCTCCCACTCCTCCTGCTTGTGTTCCCTCTCTCACTGTGTGTGTCTCTCTCTCTCTGTCTCTCAAATAAATCTTTTTTTTTTTTTAATTCTCTTTTCCTCTCCCTCTGCCCACCCCCCCAATCTCCTGCTTGCACGAGTGCACATGCGCACTCTCTCTCTCTCTCTCAAAAAAATAAAAGACCTAAATCTGCTCCTATCACCTGGGGTTATGAGGAGCCCTGTGTATTTGGATTGTCCTTTCCCCCTCATCAGGGGTATAAAAAATAACCTACCCCCCCCCACAAACACACCCATCTCTAATCCCAACCTTTCCATCACTATTTGCCTCGAATTCATTGGATCTAATATTAGCTTATTTATCTTGGTTCATATTACTTCCTGTAGGGAGCCCCAGACTTCCAGGTCACCCTCGTATCCCATACTCGAATCCCCATAAAGCTCTTTCTATCTCCTAATCAGTCTCCCCCTCTGATCCTCCCTGAGTTGGTTCAGGCTTCAAGAGGAGCCTGTGGTGGGGAAGCAATCCCTTCTTTCCCCCGAGATTGAAGGGTCTTTTTTTTTTCCCTGTGATCCTCTTCTTTGTGACCTCTGGAATTCATGTTCCATTACTAGAAAAATCTCCTCTGACATCAATTTCACCTTGTTGATCTAAAAGAGACTTGGCTTTCCCTCAACACTGCTTTCCTTCTTGCCCTCGAGTGCGGTGGGATTTTTTCGCCCATAAACCTCATCCCAATGAACTGGGACCCAGAGATGGTGAAGATGTCCTCTTTGTTGTTTATTGCCACTTTCAGATCATTCCACCTTTCTCTTTGCTAAAACCCCGTAATTTTGTATCTCATGACATCAAATGACATCACCCAGTTCCTCTCTTAGTGCCAATCATCTACTGACATCCCGAGCTACTCCTTATTCCTTAGCCAAGTTAGCTGTGGCCGCTCTTGGCGGTACTCCATGACCACTTCCACCTTAGTTCTTAGCAATTTCTACACGAGAGGGTCATAATCCTACCAATATGCTGGCTTCACAGTTCCTTGAATTGTTCTTTTCCAGTGATTTTGTCTTCTCCCTTACCTTACCCATTCAACTGCAGCCTTTCTCCAATCTTAACTTCATGCCACCCATGTTCTAGCTTTTTACGTTTCTCTCTTTAGGACCCTGACTGCCTTAGTCCTCCAGCCCCACTGAGACATCCAGTCCATTTGTCCTACCACCTTTCACTGTGTTTCTGCTCCTTGATGACTTCACTCTCCTCCTCAGCTAAAATTCTGTGGTTAATCATGATAATCACTCTCTTCAGTGTTTTCCCCTTCCATTACTTCTCTCTGATTTCATCATAATTGATGGGCAAAAAAACGACAGTCTTTCTGCACCCTGCACAGGTAGCTGTGCAAGTGAACGTGGCTGAAAAAAACAACAAACACCTGGTCCTCCTGGATAGACTTTCTCCACTTGGCTTTCAGGACAGCAGACGCTGTTACTTATTCTCCTACCTCACTGGCCGTTCTTGATTCTGGCTCCCATCTGCTCAGTTTGCATTGTGACATGCCCCTCGATCCTGCCAGGCAATCTGATATTAAACATTACATGTCTGTTCAGCTTCCCATTCTCCTAAATTATTATTTCACTTTTTCTGTCTTCAAAGACCCAACTCTTCCTTCATCTTCATTCTCAGTTGAGCATGTCTTCCTCCTACTTCACTGAGAAAACTGAAGCCATTGGAAAAGGCACTTCTGTGGACTTCCACCATTACTGTACCCACTCTCTATTTTCCTCTCTCTTACCATGGTCCTGTTTAAGCCAGTTCCTGTACTTCATTTCAACAAATGCATAGAGTACATTAAAAATATAAAATTAAAAAATCTCCCTCTCCTTGCCTGGAGTGACCATGGTTAACATACCTTTCACCTGCATATGTATTATTCTAATAAAGGAATGAACGAAATCCTTTTCTTTGTGTGGAAATGTGGGAAATTTTCATAGAACCTTACTGGAAATTTAAGGGGCAGGGGAATAAAGATAAAATGACAGAAATATGAGAGTATACACATATTTTTAATGTAATCTTTGTGATTCCATGTGGTAGATATACATTCTGCATTTTGCTTAACACGATTCAGCACCTCTTGCTATCGTAACATAGAGATGTACCTCATTTCTAATGGATAGTTAGTACTTTTTTTTTAAAGATTTATTTATTGTAGAGAGAGAAAGAGTGAGCACAGTTGTGGGGAGAGCAGAAGAAGATGGAGAGAGAGAATCTCAAGCAGACTCCCTGCTGAGTGCAGAGCCCCATGTGGGGCTTGATCCCAGGACCCTGAGATCATGACCTGAGCTGAAATCAAGAATCAGATGGTTAACCGACTGAGCCACCTAGGCACCCCTCTGATGGATAGTTGTATTTTTTCAAATGCAATGTAAATGTATACAGTTGATCCCTTACTGAGAAGTTACCATTTTTATATTATAAGCAGTGCTGCAGGAAGAATCATATTTATCTCTGTATTCTTGCATTTCTGCATAATGAATTCTTAAAAATAAAATTTTGGGGCCCCTATTGCTGGGTATAGGATTGTACCAATTTGCCCTTCCATCAAAAATAAGAAATTGTAGGGTGCCTGGATAGCTCAGGTGGTTAAGCATCTGCCTTTGGCTCAGGTTGTGATCTCCGGGTCCTGGGATCAAGACGGGCTCCCTGCTCAGGGAGGGAGTCTGCTTCTCCTTCTCCCTCTGCCACTCTCTTGCTTTCTCTCTCTCTGTCAAATAAATAAATAAAATCTTTAAAAAAAATTACTTATTGTAACATCTGATAGGGGAAACTGATACCTTGTTTTAATCTGACCATTAATGAGATTGCACCAGAATTTTCCATCATGCCTTGACTTTTTCCTCATCTATAAAATGAGACAGATTTACCTAAAGATGCTCTTAGTTTGAAACTTCTGGTCTTGTTATGTTTTTTTTCTTTGTTTTGCTTGCATAAGCTGTCTTGGTGTTACCTGTTTATCAGCTGAAACTCTTCTGTTTTGATTGTTTGCTAAACAATTCTTGTAATGTTTTCTTTGTTTTGGTCTGAATTTCATTCTTTTTCCCTGCACTGAGGTCAGGCATTAGAAATTGCTGCTTGTTTACAACTAGTGTTTGGGGGTAGAGCTACACTGATGCAAAACTGTAAAACTTTTGCATGAAGGTTGCTGGTTTAGTTTCCACAGAAGACTTACTGGTGGAGATTTAGGAAGGGTGTCATCAGATAAGATAATTAAACTTTAATTCTTTCTAAACTGAGGAATTTGATAGTATCTGCAGTGTGCACTTTCTCCTTTTCACCACCAGATGGCACATGGATCTCTTCTGTTTTAGATGTGTCATTGTTACGTCTGGGAATGATGCAGTCACGTTAGAGAGAGACAACCTCTGTTGGTTTCAAATACCAACTGCATGTTATGCTGCCCTCTATCTGTCAGGAAATTCATTTGGAGGACTGATCAGTGAAATTATGACAGGAAGCTGTAGCTTGCTGTTTTCCAAAAGGGTCCCCCCCTTGCAGCTAGTATCTTTAATAGGAGCAACATTTGTATTTTTTGGAGGGCACAGAGGCTGGAAAATGTTTTCCTTTTTGTTTTAGTCTGATAACTTCATGAAAGCATAGCCTTCCTTTTAAAGTGCTTAAAGAGAAAATTGTTTTTTACCAGCTTGGTAGTTCATTATATACATATTTGTAACCCCATGATATACATATTCCTAATCCCATCTCTGTCTCTACTGAATAGCTCCTTGAAGCACATAATAGAACTCCCTGCTGATGATAAACACATAACTTCCCAGAGACCATATACTGAATTCGTTTCCTTGGAGGGAATTGCCCGACCTACCTTGGGTAGAGTTTGCTGGTGCAAAAAGGTTTTTACTGTCAACCCTTTTGTATCATTTGTTAACTCCTAACTATCCCAAGATAATCCCTGTTTTAGAGCCTCTTTCTAACTATGCAAACTTCAGTGTGTGCCTGTAGTACTCTTCTTGACATACATAGACTGAAACTGTATCTTTTAAGCCCATGGTACCATCCAGCATTATCTGCAGATTTCAGATTTGATATCTGATAAAATGACTTTTAAGTGGCCTTGTCTGCCAAGGCCAGTTAACTTCAGCCAAACAGTTAAGGGTGTCAGTATTGTATAAATTTCTGTCATCTTGAAGTCAGTCCCTACACTTACATGTCTGTTTCTGTCAGCAATTCCCAACTTTGGTGTGTGTAAGGATTACATAAGGAGCTTGTTAAAGGTATAAATTCTTGGGCTGTTCGTCCAGAGTCGAAGTTGCAGGGAGTGTAGGAAGAGAGGTTTTCTAATAAGTACCTCATGTAAGTTTGTGGTAGGTACAGTAACCTGGCTTGATCCACGGCTTCCGTTTTTATTTCTTTTTCCATTTTCTGCTCACTGTCTTCCTCCTCTCTGCCATGGTCTGGAAGCTGCTCTGCTTTATCTCGTGATAACGTTTTGATGTCTTTCTGAGAGTAGGCATTGGATAAGTATTATCCTTATTTTTATGGAGATCCTACAGGATCAGTTAGTGGGCAGTCTGACATTTTCTATTGACTGCTAACATTTTGGAGGCTCTACTTCAGGGGCACTTGTTTTTACAAAATTCTTCTCTTGCCATCTTCTTGGCCAGGTCTTGTTAGGCATCTTCGAAGGATGTTCTGAAGAGGTTCTCTGGAGTCTGTGAAGTAGCTGGGAACCACTTAGAGACTGATGAGGCTGGAAAGGATGGGTGGAGGGCAGATGATGGGAGATCTCTCGGGCTGTACAACAAAGATGGAGTTGTGTGAGATCAGGATGTCCAAATCATGATGAAGGGGCTTCAGCTGTGCAGATGTAACTCTTGTTCTTGTTCAGTTAGTCCCTCACCATGTGGAGTAGGGATCAGAGATGTATGGAGGAGGAGAAATGGGATGTCTAGGCAATGTCAAGAGCAGAGCTGGGCTTTGGGATAAGCAGGAGAGTGGGTGATCCAATGCTCTCAGGCTGCTACTTACTGGAGCCCAAAGCAGCTGCCTCAGGGGAACAGCACTATTCTCAGCATCCCTTATATGCTTCAGGAATTGTTGGATTTGAACTTACTTTTCTGTAAATATGGGAGCATGTCTCCACCACAAGGTGATTCCTCTGGGCTTTTTGCTTCTCTGTTACCTGTTTTTCTGCATAGGTAATCTAGGTAGTTGAAAAGTCAAGATGGTATAAAGAACGCTTATTGCTACCCTATGGGTTAACCATCCCAGCGCTCCCCCCGACCCTTAGAGGTCATTGTGTTTGTTTCTTGATTATGCTTTTAATGTTTTGTTTTGTTTTTAAGATTTTATTTATTTATTTATTTGAGAGAAAGAGAGAGAGAGCACAAGCGGGTGGAGGGGCAGAGGAAGAGGGAAAAGCAGGCTCCCCGTGGAGCAGGGAGCCCGATGCAGGGCTCGATCCCAGGACCCCAGGATCATGACCTGAGCCGAAGGCAGATGCTTTAACTGACTGAGCCACCCAGGCGCCCCGCTTTTAATGTTTTTTTTTTTTAAAAACGCAATTGTAAGCAAATACCAATAGAGATTCGTATCCTCCCTCCCCTTACCAAAGGTAACATACTATCTGTATTGTTCTGTACCTTCTGTGTCATGGGGATTTTTCATATCAGTACATAGAGATCTTCCTCATTAAAAAAAATCCTAAATTTTTCAATAAGCATGCATCGCTTTTCTAAGGAAGACTAGGATGAAACCAAAACTATGGTAATGAAATAATGTCCCTTTTTTGAAACGCTAGCTGCAGCAACTTAGCATGCCTGTGTATCCTCTTGTTCTCCCTGTTTTCCCTGCAAACTCTCTTATGTAATAAATGATTGAATACACCAACTCTAAATGTATGGCAATTCCTACTGGAGCCTTCCAGCCATCGTGGTGTTGAGAAGAGAGACTTGAAATGTTCTGCTCTGGGCCCTTCTGGACATCTGGCCTGCTTCTGGAGCATTATATTCCCAAGCGGGAGCAGAGGTTTGTATCACTAGCATAGGGATGCTACTTCATAGAGGGATATGGTCTTCAAAGGCAAGGGGTGACCTACCTCATTTTTTTCTTGCTTCTCAGTTCTTGTTCTGGAGATAATTGCTGTAGAACTTAGTACACTGTAACTGTTGTAGAATTCCGGCACCTCAACTTCAGAGCATTTTCGAAGAGTGCTGAGGATAGAGTGTTAGGCAGGAAAAGCAGGATACTATTATGTACAACCCTCATGGCAATTGTGTTTTACAGAAAAAGTGCAGAGGTAAAAGATTGGAAGGGAATATACCAGAATACTCTAACAGAATTTGTTACGGTGCTAGATTTCTTTTCCTTCAGTTTCTCTATAATGTGGTTGTCTTACTGTTGTTTGTTTTGTTTTTTTTTTTAGATTTTTATTTATTTATTTGACAGAGCCAGACAGCACAAGCAAGGGGAATGGCAGAGGGAGAGGGAGAAGCAGATTCCCCACTGAGCAGGGAGCCTTACCTGGGGCTTGATCCCAGGACTCTGGGATCATGACCTGAACTGAAGGCAGACACTTAACTGACTAAGCCGTCCAGGTGCCCCTGTCATTTTATTTTTTTAATGGGAAGAACAAAAGGCTAAGAAGAAAGTTTGCCATTGGCCAGAATGCTTTAAAAAGGGGTTTTTAGAGAAGTGCTTGCACCTAAAAAATGAATGTTTACAAAGCAGAATGCTAATATCCAGTGCTAGAGAGCAGGGAACAGCATCTGTACTTCACTCCTCGTAATGATCCTAGCCTGCTTGTCTTTGAAAAATCAGATTCCAATTTAAAAAGCTATTTGTTCTTCTCTCAGCATCCTTGGGTGAAGGAACCCCAGTTATACAAGAGAAGGACTTTGGTAACCCTATGTATGCAATGTGGGATGGAATCTTTCCTTCCTGATCCTATGGTAATCCCAACTCTGTTCTTAGAGTCAGTGATTGTTCCTTTCGTTATTTATTTGATTAGAATATAAGATATGTGTGTGTTTAAATTTCCTCTTGGAAAGAAAAACTGCTGAAATCCTTCAAAGAAGAGTGACTCGCTTTTCCTCACCCTCTTTTCCTCTTCTGCTTGCATTCTTCTTTTCAGCCACGGGGTGTGCGCAGTTGAGCTATTTTGGCTCAGGTTCCAGATTGTGAGGTCAGAAACTAGGGATTGGAGGAGAGTATCAGGTGACTTTCAGTAACAGGATGACGATCCTGCCCTCATCCCCACCCCTTCTCCCCCCTCTTTCCCCACCCTTTCCTGGCTTTCACATTAGGAACAAAGAAGGGAAAAAAACAGCAGTATGACGAAGAAAACCAGCTGCTGCCATTGCAGACTCAGGCTGGGGGCTGGGTATTTATTCCATCTGTTCTCTTTGTTAGGCTCTTACCCTGTTACTTCCCCTCCCAGGACCCTGACTGAAATGGAGGATGTTTCTAGGATCCTTTGTTACTGAAAATAGCTTAGAAATGTGCCGTTTACTCGCGATTTAGGTGAGACACAGCAAAGATTAAAACTGTTCCAAGCACCTAGAAAAAGATGAAGGTATTTCTCCTTCTCAGTCTGATTCAAGAATACCTATTTGATGTCAGATGCTGTGAGTGGTAGGAGGTCATTATTTGTTCATTCCAGTCATAGGAACAGTGTTGCCTAATAGGTGGTATCTTCATTTATAACTGAGAAATTGAAAGTACAGAATTAATATGTCCTTTGTTTATTAAGATCTCATAGCAAGAAAATACCAAGCCAGAATTTGATCCCAGATCTTTTAGGTTTAGAATCTAGCATTTAGGGGAAGGGAGTGGCACAAAGGCAGGCGTGTTCAGAGGTGCCTACTTCTAGGGACTCTTGCAGTACTGGGCCAGCACTCTTTACATTTCCACAGTGACCAGTCCTAATTTCTTCAACAAATAAATCTCCAGGGGAAAAATGAGATGAGGAATATACAGGTTAAAAGAGAATTTTAAAATGTCAGCCAGTTGCAATGTGTGGATCTTATTTATATCTTTAAAGAAAAGCAAAGGTTTTATACCTAGTGCCTTCTTTTGATGCCTTTTCTCCTGTCCTCTAGCCTTAGTGTCCCCCGTCTGTCCTTCCAGTCCACCCTCACCCACATTCCTGAAGCTGATCTCTTCCTGAGCACTCCTGTACTGAGTCACCTTCCTGGGTGTGCTGGGAAAGTGTAAGAAACTCAGTGACTTCTTGTCTGAGTGATCAAATGTTTTGAGAAGTGCCCAGATTTCTAATACTGCTTTTCTGCCACCCTTTCAGACTCTTTATTTGCTCCCTTCTTCCTAACTCTTAGCACTTGGTTTTTGTACTTTGGAATTCAGTCCAGCTTTGTTCTTGTCCTTCAGGTTTATCCATCTCTCCTTAAAGCTTGCACATCCGTGGTTGCCTAGTTCTGTGGGACTTAGTAGATGGGTATTTGTTTGGCCAGGAGGTCAATGATAGGAATCTGGTTTTCCCTGCTATGGTGTATACATACAAATGGCTTTGAGGTGCTGAATTTTTCCCTCATGTAGTATATTATAGCTGTGGGGAATATAAAGTAGAAATCCTCCATATGGGCACTTTCTTAAATTAGGACATGGTAGGGACCTCTTGTTTTGTCCTTTCCTCAGAATCAGAGAGCTCATATAGAGCTTAACGGACATGGCTTATTGTATGCTGGGAGGACTTGCTGATGTCGTAGCTATGTTACCCTCACAGAAACTTTGTTATTTCCTGGGGATCTTACTAATAAGTGTTCAGATCTTTTAGATAAGCTAGGCAGATCTAGGCCTCTTCCCCAAAGGCCGTATCTAGGACTCTTCCCCAAAGGCTATATTATATCAGAGAGAACTATACTGGTACCAGAGTCCCACTTTTTTTTTAACTTCCTATTGTTCTCTGCTCACATGTATGTACTCTTTATCTCTCTTCATGGTTGTTGGATAAGCTCACACATTTGTGCTGCCTCATGTAAGTGAGTAGAAGGCGCTGCTGACTTGGATCCACAGATTTCTCAGCATGTTTCTACTTTCTCCACTTTTCTCGTGTGTTCTCTTTTAGTCATAAAGTACTTGGGTTACTCAAGGGACATGTAGCATGAGATTATGGAGGGTGTTCCCTGTAGAATAAGGACAAACGCCTCAGGTTATATCTCAGGCCGAGCAAGTAGCTTATGGTCCTGAGTCAGTGAGTGAGAAGGAAGGTTAGGTGGAGTGGCTGTATAACTCAACCTGAACCTTTCAGTCCTGCAGAATCTTAAAGCCCTGCAGGCTTTAGAGTCAGGCTGTGTTCTCAACAGTATTTTCCCAAAGTCCTCTTTCCTAGCTCACTTACTCACTCCCACCTGCAGTTCTTAGGAATTTCAATTCCAGGGTGTCAGGCAACGCCCTTCTCCTCCATTTCCTGTTTGTGGTCTTCATTGAGAGAAGCCCGCAACAGGAAGTCCTGGGGAAGTAATGGCTTCAGCTGTAGGCCTGGGGGCATTAGCTCATTACTGCAGTTGGGGAATACTGTGCTACGTAGTAGGCCCTCCCTTTTGTTCTGGGGGCCCTTATGATCTGGGACTCAGGCCACTGACTTTGTGCCTTGACTCTTTATCTTCAGAGACTAGAAATTATCTTCCCTTCTTATGCCTCAATCTGCTTAAATTTTAGAATTCAACATAAGAATCAAGATTCATGACAAAATTAGCTTGGACTCTGTAGGGTGGATTCTTTTAACATATGCAAAAATAGTGAAGAAAGAAAAATAGGGTCCTTCTGTTGGACAGCAGGGGGTGCCCTTTCCCTTCGCTTTATTGCCTGGCACTCCCTACTGCATTCAGCCATTTTAGACAGATTGTTTTTGCTCTTAGCTAACTCCATTTTGTGTTTGTGACGCAGGAAAAAAAAAAGAATTGGGCCAGGGAGGAGCCCGACTGAGGGAGGAGTGAGGCAGGCCAAGACGCAGCCAACAGACTCCTTTACTCAGCACTTGCTCATCAGGGGCTTACCTTGCTGCAGGCTGCCTGCATTTTGAGCCCCAGATGTAGCAAGTCCCCGCCCTCTGAGCCAAGAACGGAGTGCTTTCTGGCTATGGCTAAGTTAGGCTACACCTAACTGTAACGGGGTGCTGGCTTTTGAGACGGCAGGTGTGCATCCCTTCTCCCTCTTCAAGAATCTAAACCCGAGTTTAGGTTGGATTTTTCTTACAGAGATGTTGAGGGTGGTTTTCTCAATTATAGGATCAGCTAAGAGAAATAGGTACCCTTTTCACTCGGTTGTCTGAGAAGAATCTGACATCCTAATCATCCCAGGGAAGCAGTCTGACTTAAAAAAAAAAACACATACAAAACATTTATTTTTGAAAAGGTAAAAAAGAAACCACATGTATATGTAATACATAAATGTATACACACATATATATGTGAAGAGAAGAATATGAAAACGATCTCCATTTCCCAATTTGTTTTATTTTTATTTTTTCGAAGTTTTTTTTTTTAATTTTATTTATTTATTTGACAGAGACATAGTGAGAGAGGGAACACAAGCAGGGGGAGTGGGAGAGGGAGAAGCTGGCTTCCCACTGAGCAGGGAGCCCAATGCGGGGCTCCATCCCAGGACCCTGGGATCATGACCAGAGCCGAAGGCAGACACTTAACGACTGAGCCACCCAGGCGCCCCCTTTTTTTATGACTTTATTTGAGAGAGAGAGAGTGAGTGCACAAGCAGGAGGAGCAGCAGAGGGAGAGGGAGAAGCTGATTCCCTGCTGGGTGGGGAGCCCGACTTGGGGTTTGATTCCAGGACCCCGAGATTACGACCTGAGCTGAAGTCAGATGCTTAACTAACTGAACCACCCCAGCACCCCATCATCCCATTTAAAAACTCATGGCTCGTCTTGTTTTATCTATCAACATCAGCCTTCTCTTTGCTGTACCAGTTATTTAAACTATCCTAATTAGTTATATCATTTAATCCTTAAGTAAGTAGTTCAGAATGTATATCAAAAAATGAGTACTTTTTAAAAAAAGAATTATATTACCTTTGTCACATCTAAAAAAGTTCTTAAATATCATCAGATATCCACTCACTGTTTCTGTCTTACAGGTTTGTTTGTTGTTGTTTTTATAGTTTATTAATCTGAATCAGAGCCATATAAAGTCCATGCGTTACAATTGGTTGATGTCTCTGTAGTTTCCCTCTCCAGCTTGTGCTGTCTCTTAATTTTTTATCTTGCAATTTGTTTATAGGCCTGATTTCTTAGGAAAGAGGGAGGATCCCTCAGGTTGGGACTGGGAAGTACAGAGCCGGACTTCTTTCCACAGAGCACAGCTTCCCATCTTCAGGAGGTCCCCCAGAAGTGATGGGGGAGGCACTGAAGGGGGAATGCCCTGCAACCTTCAGAGAAAGGGCTGGAATATCTAACTTAGGGGAGTGGCTTATTTCTTGTGAAGGGATAGCTTGTGATTCAAAGTCTTAAGAAAATTCACGGCAGACTGCTCTCAACAGAGTGGACCATGCTCTTTCCTAGGAATTAAAGGAGCACCTTTAAGCTTTGGGATACCGAATTTCTCTGCTGTGTGATGGCTCACGTCCCTAGGGTGATTTCAGCTCCTCAGCTTTATCTAGTCACTTCCCTTCTTCTTCAGTGGCCGCCTTTCTCCCTGACCAGACCTAAAGGGTTAGCAGTACTTCATAGACTGTCTTAGAGAAAGAAAAATCGTGTGCCGTGTTGGGGACAGGCACACGTGAAAATTCTTCCATGGCTTCAGCACTGTCACCTCCCCACTCTGCCCCATGACTTTTTTGAAGATTGTCTTTGAGTCTGATTTAGATGAGGAGGTGAAAGCTTTTGCCTGATGCTCTTTCTCTCCCTTCTGAATTAGGTCAGTGCCTGACTTAACCGCAGCTGCAGCCGACAGTCTTTTCCCTTGCTCTGGGGGAGAGCAGAGGTTACAGAAGGGAAGTTGCAGGGTCTGACTTCTTGGCAAGGCTGGCAGGGCACTCGGCAAGTTTGGTCCTTAGAGACTAGGTTGGCTATGTGCCTACTTCGGAAGCTGTCGTTTCCATTAGCACAAGTGCTTAGAATCTGCTAAAGAGGCCAGGGTTGCAGCAGCTAGAGTCATGGATGCTGGCACTGACGTGCTCTTTGAAGAGTCGGCTGATAAGGGTTTCTTTTCTGCTCTTGTCAGCGGAGAGGCACAGTCATTTGCCGATAAGATTCTCCTTCCCTCTCTGCTAAGGTGTGCTGTATGTACTCAGGTTTTTATCGTGTATGAATTTCATACAGTTCTACAGAGTGAAATTACTCAGCTCTTGATGTCCTTTTTAGTGTGAGACATGGTATGAGCCCTTTGTTCTGGGCTTCCCGTCCTTGCTCTGGCAAAAATGAGAGCTGGAACCCAAGCATTGGTAAATTTATATGTTGAGTGCTATAATATTTGTATACTGAATCCATACACCATCCCAGCAACAGGGGTGGGAAGGCTGCTAATGGGAGTATCCTATCAACTCTACATTTTAAATTTTTTTTATCTAATAAAATTTTTTAAGTAATCTCTGTGCCCAACATAAGCCTCAAGCTCATGACCCCAAGATCAGGAGTTGTGTACTCTACTGACCAAGCCAGCCGGGCACCCCTTGACTTTTTTATCTTTACTTCTGGTTGTCAGTGGGTCTTCCTCAACCTACCCACCCAGTGTCAAAGCTGAACCAGGGTCAGCTGTCTAAGGATATTAAAATATTATAGGTGGTATCCAGACTCGTTCCTGTCCTACCTGTTTCACAGTTTGCTGGTGGGTAACACTTTTAAAAATTTACATGTTAGATAATGTAACTACATTAACACATCATACTACTTTAGTTTTGTCCATGTTTGCTTGTAGTCTTTGCCTATACTGTATATATAGCATTTATTTGGTTGTCATCAGAGGGGCGTACATGTATCACTTATTTATTTGAAGTATGCAAATCATATGTGTATGGGTTAGTGAATTTTTACAAAATTCAAAGTGAAGCTTATATCCATGTAGTGAACACCCAGATCAAGAAACAGAACATTACTAAGACCTAGAAATTCCTTGTACCCCCTTCAGGTTTTAGCTGATTCCTTAACTCCTTCCACCCTGGCCCAGAGTAACCACTGTTCTGACTTCTTGCACCACAGATTTCTCTTATCTGGCTCCTTCATCCACAGCATATTTACTGGTTTGCTCACCTACAATACACATTAATAAGTACCTTCAGAACTGCTAACTCATGCCACTGTGCAACTCACATCTACTAACTAGAGTTCATATTTGTTTATGCCAAGCATGTTTGTTTCTGTTTATGAGCTAATTCTCAAATCCATCAATTGCTTTCTACCTCCAGCCCCACCATAACTGGGCCATGCCTTCATTTCTTACCTAAAATAACTAAACCCTCCTCTTTTTAAAAGTTTTTCAGTCTCATTGACAGTCATTCTGTGTTGTATAGTAATACTTGAAATAATATGCTTTTGCCTCTTTTTCTTGATTTATAAGTTGAAGATTTTATCTTTTGCCTCTCTGTTAGGAAAGTGAGGATGTTGATACTTAAACTACTACCCTTCCCTTTCCTCTCCTCCAAATTGCCATTATCTACTGTTTAGGTATTTGAATGTTTACACTTTGTATTGTTAAATATAAGACAAATACAGAAAGCTACATAAAACAGATGTACAACTTAGGGAATTATTATAAGGTGAATGCCCTTGTAAATGCCATATGTATGGAGATACACTCTCCAGGGGGGATCCTAAGAACCTCCATGTGCCCCTTCCCTACTAAGAGAAACAGTTATCCTGACTGGAAATCACTTTTTTTTAATCACCTAAGTTTATATTTCTGAACACTATAGTTTAGTTTTGCCTGTGTTTTTAAATGTCTTTGTCTCTCTTTATCTCTACCTTTCTCCCTTTTTTCTTTATTTTTCTTGAAATTCATTTGTTGTAAGAACTGTATTATTTGTCCTGTGAAGTTTCTCATAATACGAATTTTTGTGATTTTATTCCCATAGTGTAGTTCATATGTTTCTGTTCCCTATATTTGCTGTAAATGGGTAAGATGGGTCTAGAAGCTTAATCAGAATCAGGCTCCATTTGTCTTTGCCGAGACTTCTCCATAATAGATGTTAGGTTCCTCTTCAGATGACATATAATGTCTCGTCATCCCTTCTGTGATGTTAGCAGCCATCAGTTCTCAGTGCATAGACCTGTTCATGAGGGTTGCAAAATGGACATACTTCAAATAAAAGGAATGCCTTATACATTCTAGATATTAATCCTTTGTCTCTTTGGTGTATCACAAACATCTCTGACTCTGTGGCCTCTTCACTTTTTTTTAGTATCTTGTTGACTAGTTCCTTACGTAAAGTGCTTAGATTTATCAGGCTTTTTCTTTTCTTTATGGCTAATGCATATTGTGTCCTGTGTGAGAAATCCTTCAGTCATTATAGTTTTGCCTGTCACATTGAGCTTTTTAATTGATTGGTAATTGATCTATTTGCCTATGGATGCCACTTAGTTTTTTCATGTGACACTTAATTCCAGTCCTATCTGTTGTGAAGTCTGTCCTTCCCCCAATCATCGGACATGCCCAGTCTGTTCTCTCAAGTGCTCTTCTGGACTGTACTCTTTGCTGTTGATCATTTTGTCTATCCTGGTGCCAGTAGCACATGATCGTGGTTTTTACAGTTTTATAAAATGTATTGATATCATCTATCTTTTGCTGCTTTTTTAAGAATGTCCTACCTTTGGCCCCTTGTATTTCCATATAAATTTTAGAAACTGCTTAACAACTTAAAAAGAGAAACCTGTTAGGATTTTTATTCTGCTGACTCTATAAATCAGTCTGAGAAGAATTCACATCTTAACATTATCGAGCCTTTAATCTATGAATCTGTAAATCTGTATTCACACACTTAATTTTTAGTGTTTTTCATTAATGTCATATAGTTTGTCCGTAGAGGTCTTGTATAGCTTTTCTTAAATTTATTCCTAGATACTTCATGTTTTTATATAATTTTAATTTTATTTTTTGCTTGCTTATAATTTATAGGTCCTTTTGGATTTTTTTATATTGACAATTACCTTCTTCAAATGAGTGTGTTATGCTCAGTGTCTTGAATAAATTGCTCTATTTTGGTACTTAAAGAAGAAAAACAAATGAGAGTGTTAATTCTTTCTAATCCTTAGAATTCTTGTTTCCTTTTCTTTCCTTACTACTACACTGGTTCAGAAATCCAGCCAGTGTTGTTGAATGAAGCGATGATAATGAATATTCTTGAGCCCCGCCCCCCTGCTTCTGTCATCACATCTCTTCTCTAACTGTGACCTTCCTCTCTCTTAGAGGGATCCTTGTAATTTTACATTGGGTCCATCCAGATAATCTTGAATAATCCTCTACTCTCAGTATACTTACCTTGATGATACCTGCCTTGTACCTTTTATATGCAAGGTTGTTATTCATAGGTTCTAGGAATTAGGTTGTGGATTTCTTTGGGAAGCTGTTATTCTCTACCACAGTGAGTTTTCAGGATTTTTTAAATTTCTTATTAATTTCTAGCTAACGGCATTTTTGGTCAGTGCTCTTGTAATTTCAGTCTTTAAAAATTTGTAGAGGGGCACCAGGGTGGCTCAGTCGGTTAGATGTCTTCCTTCAGCTCAGGTCATGATCCCGGGGTCCTGGGATCCAGCTGGCATTGGGCTCCCTGCTCAGCGGGGAGCCTGCTTCTCCCTCTCCCTCTGCCGCTTCCCCTGCTTGTGCTTTCTTGCTCGCTCTCTCTCCCTCTCAAATAAATAATAAATAAAATCTTAAAAAAAATTTGTTGAGTTTTCCTTTATGGCTCTGAATATTAAATATTATAAATATTCTGTATGCACTTAAAAAGCATGTATGTGTTCTTCAGTTTCATGAAGGGTTCTCTGTATCTTCATTAGTTCCTTTTTGTTAATTATATTATTTAAATTTTCTATATTCTTGGGACGCCTGGCTGTCTCAGGGAAGCATGCGACTCTTGATCTCGGGGTTGTGGTTTTGAGCCCCACATTTCAGTGGAGAAATTTAAAAATCTTTAAAAATAAATACATTTTCTGTATCCTTTTTGTTGGCTTGTTTCATCAGTTACTGACAGAAATGGTTTAAAACATGCCACTTTGTGGATTTAGCATTGCAGTTCTGTCAGTTTTACTTCCTTTTTGTCTTTTTTATTCGTTTGTTTGTTTGAAGTAGGCTTCATGCCCAGTGTGGGGCTTGAACTGACCACCCTGAGATTAAGAGTCGCATGCTCTACTGACTGAGCCAGCCAGGTGCCCCATCTTTTTGAAAAGCTTTTTGTATTGACATAATTTCAGAGTTATGGAAAAGTTGCTAGAATAATACAAAAAATTTCCTGTACATACTTCATCACATTCCTGAGATGTTAACATATTACCACATTTGCCTATATAATGTGTGTATCATTTTTTGGAGTAAGTGCATGTATGTGTGTATGTGTATCTTTTTTTCTGAAGATTTGAGGCTAAGTTACAGGCATTAGGTCTCTAACCTTTGGTGTATGTTTCCTAGTAACAGGTCCATAGCTACAGTAAATATATCAAAATTAGGAAATCCATATTAATATAATCCTATTATCTAATTTGACCTTCAGATTACACCAGTTGTTACAATTATGTTTTTTACAGAAAAAATCCTGGGTCATGCATTTATATTCAGTTGTTCTGTAGTCTTCTTTAATTGGAAATAATTCCTGTTATAGTCACCTGCAAAGGCAGATGGACCCCTGCTCAAAATTGGGTTTGAATGTCAAGATTAATGATGCCCTACACACACCGAGAGGGTATGAAAAGATTAACTTAACTAATGGAGGTCTCTGGGAAGAGCAGGGCAATCCTCTCAAGCAGGTTTGAAATGGTTGACAGGGCAAGAAAAAGAGACTGGCCTGGGTTTTTATTGAGGTTAGGATGTGGAGCCAGGGTGAGAATTCCCGCACAGGTGCAGTACTTGGCGTTCTTGTTAATCTGCTGCCAGCACCAAGATGTGGGGCACAAGGGGAGAGGTGAGAGGCGAGGCTTAGTAGCTGTCCACGAAACAACAAAAAATGGAGTCAGCCTTCTCATTACTGTTCCTCAATCCTTACCTTTCATGACCTTGACAGTTTTTTGGTCACCATGCTTGTAATTCTTTACATGTGCTTTCATTTATTTCTTTTTTTTTTATTGAAGTCTAATTGACAGACAGTGTTACATTAGTGTTAGTTGTACAACATAGTGAAGCCCTAACTACAGTTACGCTCACCAGAAGTCTAGCTCTCCTGTTACTGTACAGTGCTGTTAAAGCATCATTGACGATATTCCCTGTACCGTACCTTTCATCCTCATCACTTACTGCCAGACTGGAGGCCTGTACCTCCCACTGTCTTTCACCCATTTTGCCCATCCTTCCCTCCTCCTCCCCTTTGCAGCCATCAGTTTTCTGCATTTATGAGTCTCTGTGTGCTTTTTGTTTGCTCATTTGTTTTTTAGATTCTACATACAAGTGTAATGAAAAGGTATTTATCTTTCTCTGACTTATTTCACTTAGCACAATACCCTCTAGATCCATACATGTTGTCACAGATGACAAGATCTCATTCTTTTTTTTTTTTTTAAGATTTTATTTATTTGAGAGTTGGGGGGAGGGAGAGCATGAGCCAGGGGGAGGGGCTGAGGGACAAGCATACACTCTGAGCTGAAGTCAGACACTTAACCAACTGAGCCACCCAGGCGCCCCCCATATTTAGGTCTTTAATCCAGTTTATTTTTGTGTCTGGTGTTCAGAAATTGGTCCAGTTTCATTCTTTTGCATGTGGCTATCCAGCTTTCCCAGCATCATTTATTGATGAGACTGTCTTTTCACCATTGTATACTCTTGCTTCCTTTGTTGTAGATTAATTTACCCTATAAACATGTGTTTAATTCCATGCTCTCTGTTGTGTTCCATTGATCAATGCGTCTAATTTTGTACCAGTACTATACTGTTTTAAGTATTATAGCTTTGTACTATATCTTGAAATCTGGGATTGTGATACCTCCAGCTTCGTTCTTCTTTCTGAAAATTGCGTTGGCTATTTGGGGTCTTTTGTGGCTTCATACAAATTTTAGGATTATTGATTCTACTTGTGAAAAATACTGTTAGTATTTTGATAGTGATTACATTGAATCTGTAGATTGCTTTGGGTAGTATGTGCATTTTAACAATATTAATTCTTCCAGTTTGTTTGAGTCAGCCTTGACATTTTTGAAGAGTGCATACCTGTGATTGTAGAATGTCCCTCAGTTTGGGTTTGTCTAATGTGTCCTCATGATTAGTTTCAGATTATTCATTTTTTGTGCTTTATATATTTTAATATATAAATGTACAATGTTACTGGGTACATAGAAATTTAAAATTCTTATACTTATCTGATAAACTAAAACTTTTATTGTAATGTGATTGTAATGTGTCCTTATTTATGTTCTGTATTATTTTTGTTCCCTGAAAGACTGTTTAGCTAAAATTGATGGAACTTCATCAACTTTTTTTTTTTTAAGGTTTTATTTATTTATTTGAGAGAGAGAGCAGGAGCAGGGTGGGGGTGGGGGGCAGAAGGAGACGGAGAAGCAGACTCCCCACTGAGCAGGGAGCCCAACATGGGGCTTGACCCCAGGACCCGGAGATCACAACCTGAGCCAAAGGCAGACACCTAAGCCACCCAGGCACCCCCAAACTTTAGAACTTGCCTAGTGTAACTTTATACTTTCATCATTTCTCTATTCTTTTTCTTTTTCTTAAAGATTTTATTTATTTGAGAGAGGGAGTGAGAGAGAGAGCACAAGCAGGGAGAGTGGCGGGCAGAGGGAGAAGCAGGCTCTCCACTGAGCAAGGAGACCGACGCGGGGCTCAATCCCAGGACCCTGGGATCATGACCTGAGCCAAAGGCGGACGCTTAACCGACTGAGCCACCCAGGCACCCCCATCCTTTGTCTATTCTTAATTCTAGATGTTTCCTTCATAAAACAGCATATACTTGGACTATTGTTTTTCTTTTTTCACTCCAGTTGACAGTATTGGTTTTAACTAGAGCATATAATCCATTTACATTTAACATAATTACTGAAATACTTAGGTTTCAATCTGCTATCTTATTTTGCACTTTCTGTTCCATCTATTCTATTCTAAGCTGATTTCATTCTCTTCAAAATGTTTTCTAATTTCTATTGTGATTTCTTACCTAACTTCTGAGTTACTTGGATATTTATTCGATATGAAATAGTTGGGGGAATTTCTAGTTATCTTTTTTACTGATTTCCGAGTTGTGGTCATAGAACATACTTTGAATGATTTCTACCCTTTGAAATTTGTTGAGGCTCTTTTAAGCAGCATGTGGTGAATTTGGTACATGTGCTACGTGTACATATGAAAAAAAGATGTAGTTTTTCATTGTTGGATGCATTGTTTTAATATAGCAATTAGGTCAAGTTTATTAGATGTGTTCACATTTTCATATACTTTGCAAGTTTTTGTCAGCTTGTTTTATTAGTTTCTGTACAAAAGGTGTTAATTCTTCCACAGTGGTTATAGAATTACCCTTTTTTCTTTTGGTTTAGTCAGTTTTTGCTTTATATATTTTGAAACTAAATTATTGGATGTATTTAGATTTAAAATTGTCTTCCTTGTGGATTGACCCTTTATCATTATTAAATGTGTGTTCAAGCCAGTAGCATTATTAGAGAAGAAATTTTTATTTGATACTAATATAACTGCAACAGCTTTCTTTTGTTTAATATATCTTTTTCCACTCTTTACCCTTAACATTCACGTCTTTATTTGAAGTGTTGTCCCTTCTAAGAAGCAGCACTTATTTAGTGTGTATGTTTTGTAAATCCAGTCTGATGATCTTAGTCTTTCATTGCAAAGTATTTAATTCATTTGAATTCATATATACCGTATTGCTATTTGTTTTGTTTGATTTTTTCCACTTTGTCTTTTTCTGTTCTTATCTTCTTACAGATTGATTTAGAACTTTATTAAATTTCACATATATCCTATTTTTAGTTATACATTTTTTTACTGTCTTTTTACAGGTACCTTAGAAATTATACCTACATCCTTGATTTATTACAATCTAATACAAATTAAAACTTTTTCCACCTTCCAGATAATGCTAGAACTCTACATCATTTTAACTCTATTTACAACGTATCTTCTTTTTTTATTTTTAAGATTTTATTTATTTGAGAGAGAGAATGAGAGAGAGAGAGCATGAGAGGGAAGAGGGTCAGAGGGAGAAGCAGACTCCCTGCCGAGCCGGGTGCCTGATGTGGGACTTGATCCCGGGACTCCAGGACCATGACCTGAGCTGAAGGCAGTCGCTTAACCAACTGAGCCACCCAGGCGCCCACAACGTATCTTCTTTTTGAGTCATTGATGTCACATATTTTAATTCTACATGGTTTGGACCCTATAAGCATTTTTACTATTATTTTATAATATCACTATTCACTTAGAAACACTTTTCTAGTGTTCCTCATCCCAACGTATATTTCTGTATTTACTTTTGTAATAATTTTTCATCTTCTGCCTGAATAATTACTCCCCTTAATATTTATTTTATTAGTTCAGGTCTCCTGAACTGTTTTTATTTTGCCTATGTTTTTGAAGGATATTTTTTGTTTTCCCTTTTTTGTTAAGACAACTGCACTGTCAGTGTTACTGTAGTTCATTTGAAGGTAATTATGTTCTACCCCCTGCTACTCTGAGAATTTTTTTTACTCTGATTTTTAGCAGTTTTACTGTGATGGTGTGCCATGATGTGGTTCTTGTATTATTCTTTGGGATTCTCTGAGCTTCTTGATTCTTTGTGTTGAAATCCTTCATCACTTTTGGAAAATTCACAGCTACTTTTCCTTCAAGTATTCCATTTTTTTTTTTTAAGATTTTATTTATTTATTTGAGAGAGAGAGAGAGAGAACACATGCGCACAGCAGGGGTAGGGGCAGAGGGAGAGGGAAAAGCAGGCTCCCTGGATGACGGGCTTGATCCCAGGACGCTGAGATCATGATTTGAGCCAAACGCACGCAGCTGCTTAACTGACTGTGGCCCCAGGCGCTTCTTTTTTGGCACTTTCTTTTGCTTTCAAGTTCAGTGCCAGTGAATATCACATTTAGCCCTCCATTTTATGTGTTACTGTATGTATGTGATACTTGTTTTCATTATTTTTAATATTTTTCTCTCTGCATTTATTCACCCTGTTCCTAGAGTGTAGGCTTTATAAAGGGCTTTCAACTGTGAACCTGTTGTTCACCTTTATTCAGGATGTAGCCTTTTGGGTTCCCAGCTACCGAGGAGTGAGTCTTATATGAGACTCCCCACATTAGATAGAAACTGAACCTTGATCCCAGTCCACCCTTGCTACACAAAACCGTCAAACACGTATTAGAACAGTGTGCCATTGTTGTGGTTCTTTCTGGAGCAGTTCATCACCATCTTATCACTTCTTCCATGTTTTCAAGGAGGTTTTTTAAACACTATACCAGCATTTTTAGATGTTTTTCATAGGAGACTTGGCATCATTATTGGAAATGAAAGTTCTCATTTCTTTTCATATTTTACATGGTAATTTTCACCACATTGAAAAATGAAAATGTTATGTAATGAAACCAGTCTTTATACCATATATCTTGATTTTATGTTATTCTTAGAAAAGTTTTTGTTCAAAATTATACTGTTTTTCTATTTTTAACATTCAGTGTTTAATATGTCTGGAATTTATTTTTGTGAGCAGCATAAAGTTAGGGTCTATTTTCCTTGAAAGTGGGGAGCCAGTTGCTCCAGCACTGTTGGTTAGACCAGAAGTCAGCAGACTATGCTCAACCCATTTTTGATAATAAAGTTTTATTTGAACACAGCTATGCCCAGTTGATGACATATTATCTATGTCTTTCATATTACACTAGCGGAGTTGAGTAATTGAAAGAAACTATGGTGCACAGAGCCTCAAGTATTTACTTTCCAGTCACTTAAGAAAAAAATGTATCAACCTCTGAATCAGACCATCCTTTTTTCATTGATTTGAGTTTCTACTTCGGCATATGCTAAATGTTTCATGTCTATTTCCAGTTCTTTGTTCACTTCAGATGTTCTTTGACTGTCACTCTGTTATAATTATTGTAGCTTTATACTACTGTACTTTATTGGCCTTAATGATATAATTTGTTCAGATAGACAGGTTTATTGAGGTACAAGATGCATATAGTAAAATTTACCCTTTGTATGTGTACAGTTCTGTGGATTTTGACAAATGTATACAGCCATGTAACCACCACACTCAAGATAGAGAATATTTTCATCTCTCCAAAAAGTTCACTTCTTCCCATTTGTCTATCCCCTTTCCTCACTGTGAGGCCCTGGCAGCCACTGCTCTGATGTCTGTCTACAGTTTTATCTTTTCCAGAATAGTCATAATAAATGGAATCAAACATTATCCTTTTAAGCCTAGATTCTTTCACCTAGCATAATGTGAGATTTGTCCATGTTGTTGCATACAGAGATACTCCTCTTTATTGCTGAGTAGTATTCCATTATATCCATTTACTGGTTGATGGACATTTGGGTTGAATCCAGTTTGGGGTGGTTAAGAGTAAAGCCAGTAGAAACATTTACATGCAAGATTTTGTCTCGATATATGTTTTCATTTTTCTTCCGCAAATACCTGGAGTGGGATCGCTGAGTCCTTTGTTACTAACGTAACTATCAAATAAGAAATTGTCAAACTGTTCTCCAAAGGGAGAACCTTTTTTTTTTTTTTTCATTTCCACCAGCGGATGCTTTGCATCCTTACCAGCACTTAGTTGCGTCAGTTTTGTTTTTTTAGTGACTCTAGTGGGTTAGGCATTGTAGGGGGGTTTTTGGGGGGGTTTTTTTGTTTGTTTTTTTTTAAGTAATTTCTACATCCAGCATGGGGCTCAGACTGAGCCACCCCAAGATCAGGAGTCGCATGCTCTACCGACTTGCCAGGCACCCCCGTAGGCATTGTAGTTTTAGTTTCTAATTAAATTAATTCCTAGTACATATTCTACATATTCCTAATACCTTAACGATGGTGAGCATCTTTTCCTGTGCTTACTTAAACTTGTATAACTTTTTTGGTGAAGTATCTGTCCAAATCTTTTACCCATTAAAAAAAAATTGGGTTGTTTTCTTAGGATTGAATAATGAGAATTTTTTTATATGTTGTGGATACTAGTCCTTTATCAAGATCTGTGTTTTGTAAGTATTTTTTCCCAAGACTTATTTTGTTCTTTAATGGTACCTTTGAAAGAACAGAAGTTTTTAATTTTGATGAAGTCTGCTTTATCAATTTTTTCTTTTATGTTTTGTATTATTTTCTGTTGCTTTGGAACAAATTCCCACAAACTTAAAACAGCATAAATTTATTATCCCACAGTTTCCCTGGGTCTGGAATCCATGTTAGCTGGATCCTCTGCTGAGGGTCACACCAAACTGAAATCAAGGTTCTGGCTGGACTTCCTTGCTTTCTGGAGCTCAGTGTCCTCTTCCAGGCTTATGTGCTATTTGGCTGAATCCAGTTCCTTGTAACTGTAGGACGTAGATAACTGTTTTCGTGCTGGTCATTAGCTAAGGGCTGTTACCAGCTTCTAGAGGCTGCTCATTATTTCCTGCCACATGGCCTTCTCCACAACCTGGTAGTTTGCTTCTTCAAGGACAGCAAGGAGAGGGGTTATACAGAGTGTGTGCACTAAGAGGGGGGCCAATTTAAGATTCTGCCTACCACATGGTTTGTTTTTAAGAATCTTTGCCTACCCCCCTAGGGGCGCCTGGGTGGCTCAGTCGTTAAGTGTCTGCCTTCAGCTCAGGTCATGATCCCAGGGTCCTGGGATCAAGTCCCACATCGGGCTCCCTGCTCAGCAGGGAAGCCTGCTTCTCCCTCTCCCACTCCCCCTGCTTGTGTTCCCTCTCTCACTGTGTCTCTCTTTGTCAAATAAATAAAATCTTTAAAAAAAAAAAAAAAAAAAGAATCTTTGCCTACCCCAAAGTTGGGAAGATTTTTCTGATTTCCTCTAGAAGTTAATAGTTTTAGGTTTTCCATCTCTGGTCTATTGTATGTATTTATTTACATGTATGTATGTTTTGAGATGTAATTCACATAACCTAAGATTAACCCTTAAAGCAAGAAATAAATTTTAATTTGTATTAAAAAAATAATTCCTGGCTTAGAATCAGTATACATCACTCTGCTCTTACATCATATGGTCACCTCCCAGATGCAAGATGGGCTAGGAAATGTGGTCCCTACCTGCACCATCATTTCCCAGGACAAAAACTCCACATTGTAGAAAGGGAGCAGATACTATGGTCGACAGTTCTCTGGGCCACAGCCCAGACTGACCCAGGGAATTTTGTCCAGTTTTCCCAACACCATTTGTTGCAGAGACTGTCTTTTTTCCATCGGATATTCTTTCCTGCTTTGTCAAAGATGAGTTGACCATATAGTTTTAGGTCCATTTCTGGGCTTTCTATTCTGTACCATTGATCTGCGTGTCTCTTTTTGTCTCGTGTGTCTCTTTTTGTCTCAATGATTACAGCTTTGCCGTATAGCTTGAAATCCGGAATCGTGATGCCTCTAGTTTTGTTTTTCTTTTTCAGGATTGCTTTGGCTATTTGGGGTCTTTTGTGGTTCCATACAAATTTTAGGATTGTTTTTCTAGCTCTGTGAAAAATGCTGCTGGTATTTTGGGGCACCTGGGTGGCTCAGTCGTTAAGCTTCTGCCTTCGGCTCAGGTCATGATCCCGGGGTCCTGGGATCGAGCCCCACGTCCCTGCTCCACGGGACGCCTGCTTCTCCCTCTCCCACTCCCTCTGCTTGTGTTCCCTCTCTCGCTGTGTCTCTCTGTCAAATAAATAAATAAATAAAATCTTAAAAAAAAAAAAAGGCTGGTGGTATTTTGATAGGGATTGCATTAAATGTGTAGATTGCTCTGGGTAGTATAGACATTTTAACGATGTTTGTTTTTCCGATCCATGATCATGGAATGTTTTTCCATTTCTTTGTGTCCTCTTCAATTTCCTTCATAAGCGTTCTGTAGTTTTCAGAGTATAGATCTTTTACCTCTTTAATTAGGTTTATTGCTAGGTATCCTAACTGTTTTTGGAGCAATTGCAACAGGGATTGATTCCTTGATTTCTTTTTCTGCTGCTTCGTTTATTGGTGTATAGAAATGCAACAGATTTTTGTGTGTTGATTTTATATCCTGTGACTGAATTCATGAATTAGTTCTGGCAGTTTTTTGGTGGAGTCTGTTTTATTGATTTTCTTTAAAGCAGCTTTTTGAGTCATTGGATTTTCTCTGTTGTTTCATTTTTATTGGTTTCTGCTCTTAAATTCTTTATTTCCTTCCTTCTGCTTGCTTTGGGTTTGTTTTGCTCTTCTTTTTCTAGTTCCTTGAGATAGAAAATTGGACTACTGACTTGATCTTTCTAATTTTCTAATGTAAACTTGGTGCTGTCGGTTTCACTGTTAGCACTGCTGTAGCTGCGTCCCTTATATTTTGATGTATTGTACTTTCATTTTCATTCAGTTCTGTGTATCTTAAAATTTTCTGAGACTTCCTCTTTGACTCACAAATTACTTGGAAGTGGTTCTTTGGCTTCCAAATGTCTGGATATTTTCCTGTTCTCTTTTGGTTATTGATTTGTTGTTTGATTCCATTATGGTCAGAGAACATGCTCTGATTTCAGTCCTTTAAATCTATTGGTTTTTGTGGGGTTTTTTTAAGATTTTATTTATTTATTAGAGAGAGAGTGCATGCGCCCAAGCCGGGGAGAGGGAGAAGCAGGCTTCCTGCTAAGCAGGGAAGCCTGACACAGGGCTCGATCCCAGGACCCTGGGATCGTGATCTGAGCCGAAAGCAGATGACCCAGGTGCCCTGATGATACTGACGTTTTACCAGTTCAAGTAAGCATAGAAACTTTATTTTCATTTAGGTCCCTTTACCCTCCCCAGTTTTTATATAACAATTGTATTTCCTCTACATGGGGCTACTCCATTTTGGTAGAGCTGAGAAGTCCATATTGTGTCTGTCTCAATTGGAGGGGGGTTCTCAAATAGGGCAAGGATCAGGTAGAAGCCGGGTACGGCAGTTAAAAGGGCTCACTGGAGGCAGAACAGAGGCGAGAGTTTATCAAACATATTGCGAGGGAGCACCTGGCAGGGGCGCAGAGGAGAGGCTGTCTGCTATGGGGCAGTGGGTGTGCACCGTTCTTAAAGAGGGAAGGTGAGGAGGTATGGCAGCATACGGAATTTTCCCTTTTGTGGTAACTGTGGTTGTTAGTAGCCCATTGGTCCGTGGGTATTTTCAGGTGGGTCGCATGATGTACCTGTGTGTGTTTAGTCGGGGGGTCGCTGTAGGCCCTTGTCTCCACTCCATCGCTCCAGCCTGTGAGCGAAAAGCAGCCTCTGCACAGATGATTGTCTTTCCTCCGTAGCCCTCCTGAGTTGCTAGTTCTGGTAGTTCTTCGTTAGTCTGGCGGTGGTTGTGAACTGCCGTGTGGAGTTACATCTTCCACAAAAAGGGAGCTGCCTTTTCATCCCTGTCTTTCTTGTATCTGTACCTTATACTTATTTTTATCTTATTGCCAAGCAAAAAAGTTGAGTCTATTTTTTCTGTTTTTCAACATCAGTAATGAATACGTATCTTCGTATTTTGCCTGTATAAAATGAGAGCTTTACTTTTAACTTTTCTCCTTCCCCTTTTCTAAGTTTTTGTAATACAGTCTGGGTGTTTTAATTCTCCATTTTTATCTGACCACCCATAATTTCCATTTTGTTATATGACCTGTCTTCAGTACCTCTCTGACTTTTCCGGACCTCCCCCTCACTCCGTGCAGCCATAATGACCTTTTTGCTTTTTCTTTGAGCTCACTGGGTATGCTCCTTTCTCAGGCCTTTGTATTTGTCATTCCCTCTGCCCGAAATGCATCCCCCTCTCCCTGTAGATACTCACTTGGCTTTGTGCTCTCACTTTCTAGAAGGTCTTTTCTCAAAAGTCACATTCTAAGATTTTTCCTCATCCCCCTAAAGGTATAATCCATCGCCCATTTGGTCCCCGTTTCTTCTCTAGATTTTCTTTTCACAGAACTATGACTAGCTCATATAGTATTTTATGTATTAACTGCTTGTCGTTTCTCTTGATTAGAATATGAGTTCTCTGGAGGCAGGAATCTTCTCTGTTCTGTTCACTGTTTTGTTTTTTTAAAGATATTATTTATTTATTTGAAAGAGAGAGAACACGAGAGTGGGAGGGCAGGGAGGGGGACAGGCGGACTCTGCCTTGAGCTTGGAGCCTGGGTCGGGGCTTGATCCCAGGGTCCTGAGATCATGACCTGAGCCAAAACCAAGAGTCAGACACTCAAGTGACTGAGCCACCCAGGTGCCCCTCTCTCTCGTTCACTGTTGTATTCACAGTGCCCAGAATAACCTGGCACATAAAGATACTCAATAATAGGTACTCAGTAAGTGTTTATATAAGTAACTAATCTTCATGTATTTAGCATTTTCCTGCGAGTTTGGACTGACAGGCCAAAGGATGAGTGTTTTTAATAGTTCTTGGCACTTTTTGCCATGTAACTTTCTTTTTTGTTTGCTTTATTTCTTATTTATTTGTACCAGGTAATACTTTTTATGTGGTTTAAAATTCAAACAGTATGGGCACCTGGGTGGCTCAGTCCCATGTCAGGCTCAGGGGGGTGTCTGCTTGAAGATTTTCTCCCTCTGCCCCTCACCCCGCTTGCACATGCACACACATGCACACTCTCTTTCTCTCTCTCTAAAATAAATAAATCTTTAAAAAATTTTTATAGAGAACTGTTCAAGATGGAGCTTGAAAGAAAATAGGATTTTTAATAGGCACAAAAGGATAAGATGGTGGAAGGCTCTAGTAACAGGTTGGCGAACTACATCCCTCAGGCTGACCACCCATTCACTTATGTATTGTCTTTGACTGCTCTTATGCTATAGTGGCAGAGTTGAGCAGTTGAGACAGATCATATAGTCTGTAAAACCTGAAATATTTACGCTCTGGTCCTTCAGAGAAGGATCTGCAAGCAAATGATAGGATGTAGTTGGGAAAGAATTATTGATAACAGTTAAAGAAATGAGAATGAGATGTTGACTGTAGTTGAGGGTAGGGGTCAGTAATAGAAGGGTGGCCGGTTAAAGAGAAGGAATACAAGAGGGAAACCATTGTTAATAGGAAGTGAGGACGCATTCCAGGCTGGTATAGTAGTTCAGTAAGGCCTGAATGTGGCTTGTCCATAATCATGCTTTTCTCATCTTTCCCTTACTAGCTAAGAAGGATCAGGAAGGTGGAGAAGAAAAGAAATCTGTGCAAAAGAAAAAAGTAAAAGAGTTAAAGGTGTTGGATTCAAAGACGGCCCAGAATCTCTGTGAGTAACTCTGTGATCCCAACTATTTGTCTTTTAAAAGCTTAATTTTGGTAGATCCAGGGTGTCTTGATTTGTTGAGTTCCTAATGTATGCCAGGCATTGGATAGTGAACTTCCAGTATCTTGTTTAATTCCTCAGTAGCACTGCAAGATTATTTCCTTACCATAAAACTAGACACTAACAGTGGTTGAGAGTTTTAGGAATTTGCCCAGTCCCATAGGTGGTGAGAGACAGGTATGGGACTGGAACCTCAGATTTTTTTTTTTATTTCAAAACCCTTACTGTTTCCATTGCATCCGCAGAATATTCTAGCCACTGCATTTCCCTCTTTCTAACTTTTTCTTAAGTACTTCTTTTAAATGCAGGCACTGGGTTCACTTTAATCTAAAACACTTTTGTGGCTTAGAATAAATAATATAAATCCTGCACTTCTCAAACTAGGATCAGAAACTCCTCCGCAAAGTTGGTATAGGTGGTACTTATTTGATGATCAGGATGAATGTTCATTTTTTGTTTGTTTGTTTGGCTGTTGATCTCCTTTATGCTGAGTAATAGAGATTTAAATATTTGCTCAGCAAATATCTGAGGTTCTGCCATGTTGCAGTCTCTGTTGGGCCCGTATGAGACATGTGTTCCAGAGATGAAAGGGTACATATTCCATAAAACCCACTCACAGTCTTGTAATGTGGCTCTTGTCCCCATTTCTCCATATGAGAAGATTAAAGTTTAGATGTTGTGACTCGGCCGAGGTCACACAAGGAAACAATGACACATACCCATAAGTAAAATCAGAGATATCATGAGAACAGTAAGCCCTTACGTTATTCTTTGCTGTATAGTCCTAGATCATTGACAGCAAATACCACTAAATGTTGTCTGTGGGTAAGTCTTTTTATGGAGACCAAAAGTAATGGGAGATGGTTCCTTTTCTCAAGTTTATCTCTGGGAAGAGAAAACATGAGTAATTCCCATTTTAGAAAGTGATAGAAGACTGTGGGTATTACATGATTCCTTCCAGTTGGATGATAACAATACAGAAAATAGAACTCACAAAGAGAATGAGATTTGTTTAGGGGAGGATGGCCTAGGAGATGTAATTTAGTGATTCAGAAATTATTAAGTGCCTCTTATGTGCTAGGGACACTTAAGCTGAATAAGGCACAGTTCCTGTCCTTATGAAGCATCTGTCTGGTGCAAACAGAAAAGTAAATAATGGGAACCACACAGATGAAGTGCTGTGATAGAGATGAGCTTGGATGCAGATGAGAGCCCCGGGAAAGGGGCATCTAAATCAAGTGCGGGCAGTACTGGAGGGAGCATGTCACTCAAAAGGAGGTACTGCTTACATGGATTTGAAAGAACGATGAGTCAGGAGTGAAGTGAAGGCTGAGGGCTGGCTTGTTGCAGGCAGCGGGGTCAGCACGTATGAAGGCGCAGACGCACGGAGTGTGACACAGTGTGGTTGGAAAACTAAAGGCCATATGTGGGAGAGGAGTGGCAGGAGAAGCTTTCAAGAAATAGAAGCTAGATTATCAAGAATTCTGACAGGCTTAGGCTAAGAAATATCTGTGATATCCTGAAGGTCTTGGAATTTATTAAAAGGATTTTAATCAGGAAAATGAGTGATAGTCCCTGTGTAATTCGGGGGAAGGCTACTTGGGCAGTGACTGAGGCTGGATTGCTAGCGTCCGGGAAGACTCCAGGCAGAGAGATGAGTTATGTTCTCACTTTAATCTAGGTGAGAGATGATCAGGGCCTGAAACTAAAGTAGTGAGAATGAGTAGGAAGGCAGGCAGAAGATACTAAGGAGATAGAAATAATGGAACTTAGTGACTGAGGGAATGAAGGAGATGTTTTCTTTGGTTTACATCACTCTGTAGAGAGTGGTACCATTTACTGAAATAGGAAAATCCAGCCAGGAGCAAAATGTCTTTCTGGGGAGGAGTGGTGGGTACTGGACATGAATGAGAGGTGGCAGGGTGGTGGGTAGAAATGATGACTTGTAGGATAGAATTAAGGTGCCTGTGGGACTCCTCCAGAAGGATGGGTGTGTTAGGCCTTTGGGTATAGGAATCAGGAAGAAGGTTTGGCTGGAGGTAGGAATTTAGGAGACAGAATATGAGTCATAGCTGAAGCCATGAGTTTGCTTTGAAGGCCACTAATATTTAAGGGGCAAGTAGAAGGGGGAGAGGGTCAGGGAACTCAAAGGCTGGAAAGAAGCAACAAGAAAAATGGTATGACATAGTCCTAAGTGGGGGTAGTCAGCAGTGTCAGATGAAGATGGGAATCCGGTAAAATAAGGAAAGGACAGGTGTCCTTTGGATCTGGCGTGAGGAAAGTCAGTGGCCTTAAGCAAGAAGAATTTCAGGATAGCGTAGAGGTTAAGAGCAGAGCCTCTGGAATCCTGTAGTATTTAATTCCTGCTTCCAGCTCTCACTGGCAGTATGACCTTGGGTTTGACTAGCTTAATTTGAAGTATCAGTTTCCGTTTCTGTCAAATGGGGTTAATAATACAGACATTCAAGGATATCATGAATAGGATTAAATGAGATTAGGTATGTAGATTACGTTTAAGTGTTGTGTATGATACTCAGTAAGTAATTGTGGTCTTTTCATTGACTCTGGGGACAGAAGAATAGATGAGAGCTGTGGAAGTGAAAGAGAAGAGACTATTGTATTTTTTGAGGGAAAGAATATCCTCAAAAAGGAGGAATATCAGGTCAAGGTTTTTGGTTTTTTGTTTTTAAGACAGTAGAAACTTGGTTATGTGTATATCCTGAAGGAAAAGGTCCTCAGGGCCACCTGTTCTACTGAAATCTAAGAAAAGGACGAGTACATGGGTGTAGTTGCTGATAAGCTTACACAAGTGTTGGCACACGTTTTCTCCTGGATAATTCCAAATAGTCCTTACCCAAGCCTTTTCTGGCTTGGCTCCAGCTGGGAGCCCCCAGTGCGTAAGAGAATGCTGGGGTTTTTTTCCCAGTGAAGAGGAAGAAGATTTTTTTTTTTTTTTTTTTTTTTTAAATCGGCAGTGGTGGGACAGTTGGGAGAATGGGGATACTTTGGAGGAGCTTGTAAGAGAGCCTAGCGTAGAGTAGGGACACACAAAGGACTGCTCGGTGGCGCTGAGTGTATCACTATTGTTGGCGCCACTCCAGATGAACTGTGATCTGCGGAGTCTTTGCCAGCAGTGTTCATCACCCCAGGTGCAAGGGGAGAGATGACATGGCTGGATCGACCAGGAATTGGAAGGAGAAGGAAACAATAATAGGAGCAGTAGTAACAGAGATGGCAGTAATAGTAGAGATCAGGCGAAGCTATAGACTGTAGGTCTAGGTGAAGGAGAGAAGGCAAAGTAGAACTCGTACATCCGAAGAAAACGGAGTGGTCAGCGCTCACTGATGGGGTTGAAGGGCCATTGCAGAGGCTAGAGAACTGGAAGACAGGAAGTGTTTGTTGGTGAACAGGATATGGCAATTTAAGAATCAGAGCATTTGAAGGCAGTGGCAGCTTTGAGGATGGAGTCATAGGAGTGGGAAACTAAAAATAGAGTGGGGTGAGTATCTTGGATGTATATATAGAGAGAAGATCAAAATCTTCCTGTGTGAGCAAAGGCCAGGAGCCACAGTGTTCGTAGAATGTGGTGCTTAGAACAGGGTAGCTGGCATGTGACATAAATGTGGGGCGTTCATGAGAGAGAAAGCTGGGAGGTGGGAACCTTAGATGTCGGACTCAGGAACTTGGACTTTAACTACCCAGGTAGTGGAGAGCTGGTGGAGGTTTCTGATAGTGACTTTAAAAGAAAACTCTTAGGCAAATAGGCCAGCAGAGGTTTATAGATAGGCTGGAAGGGAGAGGAGACTGAGAAGAATGTGTCTTGATACCTCATTTTCTGGCAGCCATCTTTCTGGGTTCCTTCCGCATGGCCTATCAAGAGATTAAGAATGTCATCCTGGAGGTGAATGAGAGTGTTCTGACTGAGTCTATGATCCAGGTAAGGAGCAGGGTTGTGTGTGGGAGCTGGCTGTTCGTGCCACGGTACACTGGCCTCATCTCTTTGGAGTGTGAGGTCCTCTAGATTGGTGCTTTACAGAATGCTGGCTTTGGGTCAGCATCCATCTCTCCGGTGGTTAGATTATTTCTGGTATATTTTTCAAAAGTCCTGCCATCTCACTAGCTGCCCTAACCCCCAGCCCCTGTTTCCCTCTTTGTGGTCCTTGGGCAAAGTAGGGGACTGACAGGAGGCTCAAGCTATCAGCTCATGAGACCGTCCCTTCTCTCTTTCAGAACCTCATTAAGCAGATGCCAGAGCCAGAGCAGTTAAAAATGCTCTCCGAACTGAAGGATGAATATGATGATCTGGCTGAGTCGGAGCAGTTTGGTGTGGTGGTGAGTGAGGCCTGTGGCAAGAAGCTCTTCTTGGACCCCCTTGCTGCCCTCCTCCCCTGAAGCAGCTGGGGTGCTTGCTCCTCGCCTCTCGTCTAGTCTGAACCTCTCTTCCTTTCTCTTCCATGCTCTGGAACTCACGGCCCCCCATGCGAGGCTCAAGCCTGTATGTTTTTTCTGACCTGCTCCACCTGTTGGCCATCCTGGAACTGCTTGTCTTCCCCACCAGATGGGCACTGTGCCCCGCCTGCGGCCTCGCCTCAACGCCATCCTCTTCAAGCTACAGTTCAGTGAGCAAGTGGAGAATATTAAGCCAGAGATCGTGTCTGTGACTGCCGCGTGTGAGGAGTTACGAAAGAGTGAGAGCTTCTCTAGCCTCCTGGAGATTACCTTGCTTGTTGGAAACTATATGAATGCTGGCTCCAGGAATGCTGGTGCTTTCGGCTTCAACATCAGCTTCCTCTGTAAGGTGAGCCAGCTGGTTAGAGCAGAGAGACAGAAGGGAAGGCCGCTGGCCTCTGTGGGCACCATGTGGCAAACTGCTGTTGGCCTCAGGGGATCTTGGGCGTGTCAGGACTAACACGTTTCTCCTCTTCCCCAAGCTTCGAGATACCAAGTCCACAGATCAGAAGATGACATTGTTGCACTTCTTGGCTGAGTCGTGTGAGAATGACTATCCTGATGTCCTGAAGTTTCCAGATGAGCTTGCCCATGTGGAGAAAGCCAGCCGAGGTGGGGCAGGTTGAGGTGAAACTGGAAGGCTGTTCCAGGCCCCCAAAATCTCTGCATCGGGACGGAAATAAGACGGTCTAGGTCTTAGTTTTCAGTTCTGCCTATTTTAGGTGGGAAAGGGGAAGGGTGTAGGCGTGATGTCTAGGCCATGGGGGAGAGGATTATCAGGCAGAAGGGAGGACTTCATGTACAGAAGTGAGAAGCATTCTTTCTTTCCTGGGGAGACACCAAACACTAAAAAACAACTGGAAGAAAGGCAGGTGTTTTTAGTCTAGCTTAGCGGTTCTTTTTATTCAGAAAGCATGGACTAGATTGACAAAAATCAGGCCTCACCATCCTGGAATGAGGCACAGAAAAAGCTGCATTCAGTAGAAACGGGAACAGATTTCTGCCCTTCCTCTGTATTTCTATGTATAGCTCCTTCCTCCCAAACTCTGTTCTCTAAAATAAATGAGACCAAGATCCCAGGGGATTTCACAGGTTCTTGTTAAATGAAGCCTCTCTTCTTCTTGTGGAGGCTGGAGGTTCAGGCATCACGTAACTTACAGTCTAAGTGGAATGATGAAAAGTGCAATGTGTGGAACATCTGGAGGAGAGGACGTGAGAGTACACTGATGCCGGGCCCCAACGAGCGGAAGCTGAGGGTCTGGGGACTGGGAATAAACTCTTGCTTTCTCTTTTTGTGTCTCCTTTAGTTTCTGCTGAAAACTTGCAGAAGAACCTAGATCAGATGAAGAAACAGATTGCTGATGTGGAACGTGATGTTCAGAATTTCCCAGCTGCCACAGATGAGAGAGACAAGTTTGTTGAAAAAATGACAATATCCTTTCTTACGAGGAGGGAGTTCCTAGGATGCTTTCTAGGAAGGGAAGGAAAATGTCCCGGGGCTGGGGGGGGGGGGAGCAGGAGAGATCTGGTGATAGATAATTTTTCCTTCTTTAAAAAAACTCTTAAAAATTCTTTTCATTAAATACATAGTTCTTGAAAGCATTCTCGTTGTGGTAAGCACACCACTAAAATTCCTCCCTGATCCCTTGCCCTCTGCCCCATCTCCACTGCACACAAGTGCACACACACCACACACACACACACACACATATGTATTCTCGTCTCTCTCCACTTCCCAAAGGTAACCACTGCCACTGGACTTCTCATTTTCACCTCATGAGTTTATTTTAAACAAAAACTGTGTTGTGTTGCTTTTTGCACATCCTGGTTCTTAGCCCTGGCTCCACAGCAGGATATGCAGAACCACCCCTTTAACTGCCACCCCCTATTCTGTCGGTGAACCATGGTTTATGGTTTACCAGTCCCCTGTTTGGGATATTTCGATTGCTTCTCGCCTTTGCTCTTACAGTGTCGTGTTGAACATCGTTGTGCCTGCCGGCATGCATCTCTACATGTTCCTCGGGGCTAGTGCGGTGGGTCTGCTTCTTGGCCTTGGTCCTTGACTCCTGGGCCGCACAGCTTCGTGAGGGACGCCCAGGAGCAGTATAACAAGCTGCGGATGATGCACTCTAACATGGAGACCCTCTATAAGGAGCTGGGAGAGTACTTCCTCTTTGACCCCAAGAAGGTGACGGTGGAAGAATTCTTTATGGATCTGCACAACTTTAAGAATATGTTTGTGGTGAGCCAGGGTTACCTGCCGACTGGATCTTCTGTGGACATTTCTCACTTTCCACATTGCTTGGTGTGGGGTGGGCTTATGTGTAAGTGCACGCATGCCCACGTGTTTTGTTTTGTTTTGTTTTCCTCCACAGCAAGCAGTCAAGGAGAACCAGAAGCGGCGGGAGACAGAGGAAAAGATGCGGCGAGCAAAACTCGCCAAGGAGAAGGCGGAGAAGGAGCGGCTCGAGAAGCAGCAGAAGAGGGAGCAGCTCATAGACATGAACGCAGGTAAGAAGCGGAGAAGGGCTGATGGGTTGAAACAGGAATATTTGCAGGGCTTCTCTGCCTAGAATCTCGAGGCCAGAGAAAACAGCTCACATCTGAGCTCAGCTCCTGGCAAAAGATTGTTGGCAGCCTTTTACCTCCAAGAGCCTGGTGCTGGACTTGAACCTCAGCTCCCCTGCATGCGCTTCCAGCGCTCCATTCTCGCCGCCCCCACCGCCCCCCCCGCTAGTTCCTGCGTTATGTCTCATCTCCCAGTGGGTTTAGTATTGCTGTAACATGGACTCTTCTGCCTGGCCAAATGGTCTTCTGGCCCATTTTTGTTCTTTCTACTACATCTTTCATTCTTTTCCCCAAAATGTTTTCCTGGCCTTGCTCCTGTCTTAACACTGGTGGCTTGTCCTCCTTGTCTGCTTATGTTCCCTAAGTACTGTGTGCTCAGTACCTCCGCACAGTTGTACACACTGTGTACACGCACAACTGCGCATACCTACAAGGTTATAAAGGGACTGAACTTCTGGAGCAGGGGGCATGGGAGCTGGTCACTCTCTCTTCTCTTTAGCAGGATCTGTTTCGCTACCAGAAGTATGTCTTTGTTGAAACATATGGGCTCAATTACTGGCCTTCTGTTTCCTGTCTTTGCTGCCTTCCTGCCCCCCCACCCCGTCTGCTCCTTCTGTGGGTAGCAGGAATATAGCATACACTGTGCATGGCACTGAGCTGATGCCACCCTTCTTGACCTTGAGGCAGTATGAGCAATCTAAGTAAAGGTTGGGGGGGGGATGGGGTAACTGGGTGTTGGGCATTAAGGCGGGCACATGATGTGATGAGCACTGGGTGTTATACGCAACTGATGAATTATTGAACACTACATCTGAAACTAATGATGTACTATATGTGGGCTAATTGAATTTAAATTAAAAAAAAAAAGGGGGTTCTTAGGGCTGCCAAGTCTGGCAAGAATCAGAGTGCTTTGCTGAGCACAAGAGGCCAGAGCTGCTCTAGCACCTCTTGCTCCCAAGGACTTTTCTTTGGCAGCTCCTATTGTGGTAAGGCTAGTGACCTGAAGGAGCTGAACACATTTTTTTCTTTTTTGATACTTTCTGGGAAGCAGTTCCACAGTTGTTTACTACAGTTATATACAAGCCACAAATTTTATTCTGCTAATGCTGTTGAAGCCCACACCCAGTATCCTTTACCTTCCCCCATTCTCCCCTGGTGGCCACAGTTTGTCCCCAGGTACTGTCTAGGATGCATCAGGGGAAGGTGGAGTCCAGCGGACATGCAGGATGAGGGCTGCACCCTGTTTATCTGGTGGGGCAGCAAGCCCTGGTCCCAAAGGCAAGCAAATGAGGTCGAAATGTAGGTCAGCTGCACTGGTGATGTTCAGCCAGCAGGTGGCACTGGGAGCAGTGAGCCCAGCCCTGAAGCTAGCAGCCTGCAGGCTCCTTGGGATTTCAGTTTCAGATTTCACTACCCAGAGCTGTTGCCATGGAAACAGAGCCAGGCTGGAACAGGGACCCTACATTAACTCTTTATATTCCAGCCAGGATGCTCCCCCTACATGCTGAGCTGCCTTCTGGAAGATGCAGCCACAAGGGACAGTACTTGAGTAAAATTCAATCTTGATTGGGGCAGGTCTCTCCTTTTTCCTCAGCCCTGCTCTGAAACTGGAACCAGGCTCTCCCTGATGTGTTTATAGGAATTAGAGTGAAACACTTAAGGATAAAGAGCAAGTGATATTGTTGCATATTAATTTCATAATCTCAATTCTCTGTGCTGAAACTGGAATTGGAGTTGGGCAGTTCTGCAACTCTCTGTGCTGTCCCGGGTGGGATGGGAAGGAGGGGACTGCAAGGAAATATCCCAAGGTTTGCATTGGTTAGCAGGCAGTGAAACCTTTTCTTTGAACCACTGTCAAACAGATGCAAGTAAACATGGGCTGTGAGGCTCGAGGTTGAGCCCTGTGTCTGCTCTGAGTCCTGAGCCACTGTGGGTGAGGGGTAAGCCAGGCAACAGTCATACAGTTGGTGTGTGACTCAACACTGTATGCTGCTCAGGCTGAAGAGCTTACATCTCCATCTTTGTTCGTGACAGAGGGTGATGAGACCGGTGTGATGGATAGTCTTCTGGAAGCTCTGCAGACAGGCGCAGCATTCCGACGGAAGAGAGGACCCCGTCAGGGTAAGTAAACAGCTGGAGCCCAGCCTGGGCGTGTGGAAGGGGTGAGGTCCCTCTGCTCCTGGTCCTGCTTGTCGTGAGCTGAAGAACAGGTAAAGATGCTCTGAAGGTTTAGGAACTTCCTCACAATAGTCCCTGTGTCAAGAGTGGGTTGTCCAGCCCTCTGCCTCCTAAGTTAGAAAGCAGGGACTTGGAGAACTAGGTTTTCGATCTGAAAACAGATCTATTATATCTGATGATGACTGCATTTCTCCCCATTCTTGAAGCAGAAACCTGCAACAAGTGAACCATGGTGCAGGACAGAGAGATTTGGGTGGGTGTTTGTGGGTATGAGCAAAAACTGAGCTAAATATAAAAGTGTACATTAGATGTAGGAAGTAAGAGCCCTACTCAACTTCACAAGCAGAAAAAATATAGAGAGGAGATTAGACATCATTATCCTCAGATGTAGTAATATAGAGGAGCAATCCAATGGAAGAACTGTCTCTGTCCGAGAATTACCCTGCCCTTGGGTGCAGTTAGCCTGCACTGCTTTTGTCTTACCCATTGACTCCCCCACAACCTCCTCTCCCAACCCTCTGAAGATTTCAGTGGATTAAGTGGAGTCAGAGCCTCCAAGAAGAATTATGGGATAGGAGGACAAATGATCCCGGCATTAGTGTGGGGAAGGATCAGTGGATAAGCTTCCTTAGAAGGAAGCACACAGTGGCCAAGAGACTAGTCCAGGAGAAGGTACTACAGCCAGCACTGTCCCTCATGTGGGACTGACCTGCACTGTTGTGTCTGGTGAGGGCCCTTTTGAACTGGGAGTGAGGGCTGCTTTCCTGGGTTGAAGGGTGGGAATAACAGAAAAGGCAGTCATGAAGGGTTTCTACTTGCAAGAGTGAAAGCTGTGTTCCCTGTTCCCTGGCTGGGCTGTTCTGTAGGTCTGTTTGATAAGACCTTTAAGGTTACTGACAGGAGGAGTTGTGTAGCTTGCTTTGGCCTCTGTAGGGCTTACAGTACCTGTCATAGCCTGGACAGGGGTTCTCCGGATCAGGGGTGTAGAGCATGCTAGCCCACATATACTTAGTGTCCCAAAGGTTGCTATCTGTTTCTGCCCGTACTCTGAATTCCCAAAGGAAAATTCCCTTCTGAGGGCTCTTCCATATGACTTCAGAACGTTCCCTAAATAGGAGAATCCCTAGTTACAAGTCTTCCCCATCTTCTGGCATCCTCTTGGCAGGCTGTGTAGTGGGAGGAGAGGTGGTTATGATGGGCTTAGAATTTCCTGGCATAGTGTGTTAAACCATATAGATTGGTGTTTGGGTAGAGAGTGCAGCTAGTAGTATTTCTTTTGTTTAGTTTGTAGAGGTTCTTAGGAGAATGTTTTTTACCCCCCTCCCAATGTGGCCTTACAGTAGGCATTTCTAGCCAAATGAAAGTGTATCGCATCTCACTGTTCACACTCTCAGCTAAATGCCAACCTGCATCCGACTCTTGGTGGGGAATTCCCTTTTTAAGCCTCTTCCTATGAAACTACTAGAATCCCAGATGCTTCCTGTACACAGGCAGCCAGACATCAATGGCTTTCCTCTGCGGGGGAGGCCCCATTCTCTACTTCTTCCCAAGAAGGAAACCAGAACTCAACAGGCAGAGGAAGCAGGGATTTTGTTGGAACATAACCTTTCAGCAGAGGATCTAAATTAGTCAAAGTGCTGTTCCCCAGTGCAAGAAGGAATAGGAGACTGATACTAGGAGATACTGAAGCAGAGAAGCACATACTTTTTAAATTGGTTGCATCCTGTAATCTAATCTTTCTGGGTTGTAGGTTCACAGAACAGGGCTGAAAGTATCTGGGAGAATCTCTCCGGGGAGACCTTTCTGGTTACTCTGGTATGCCGCTTAGGTGGTGCATTCACATGCTGTGAAGTGATGTGGCCTCACGCTTTCAAACATAAAAACTCCTCTATCACAGTCTGAAGAGCATCGGATTAGGTGGAGATCAAAAGCCCCAAAGTCAAGTCTAAATCTGATGCTGTCTAGGGTACCTTAGACAAGTTTTGGGGACTCAGTTTTTTCATGAGTTAGACTAAAATGGTCTCTTGGGTCTTTTCCAGCTTTAATAACTTTGTTTTGTCCAGCAGCAATAGAATTAAGAGAAGACAAGAAAGGGGCTGGACTCAGAAGGCCCTATTCTCAAACTATAAAGGCTGTGGGTTTCCCTCAGTGGCTGCTGGACTTAGCTGGTTCACCCCTTGACCGCCTCTGACGGTTCCTCGTGGCCAATTGCCTTGAGCCAACAAACTGAAGCACAGGCGAGCAGATCTGCCTCACAGGCCGCCTCAGTCCCAGGGAGGCAGCTGTCGCTGCCTCAAAGACACTGGCCTTGTCCATAGGATTTAAAGGCATGTTTAAAAAAAAAAAAAAAAAAAAGTCTTCCGGTCTCTGGAGACCTGAGGGAGCGTAGACCGAGTACAGAGCACACAAAGCAGCATTGAGCTGGAAGAGGAGAGTTACTCTCAGGGGCTGGTCATTAAAAGGGATCTGCAGGGTGCGGGAGGACAGTGGTTTGAGTGTCAAGGAGAAGAATCCATGTGATTGTATCACAGCTACTATTTCAAGCTGATGATTGAGTCAGCGTGTGGTTTTAATGACTCAACTTTATCTCCATGTCTGAATTGTGGCCTCTATACAGGCCATCTGCTCACTGGGATAAAAGTCAAGGCAAGAGATTGGTCTTTCTCTTCCTTTCCTTCCCTCTGAGCTCCACCTCCACCAACAGAACCATAGAGTCTGGAGAGCCTCTAAAGGCCTCCAGTGATTAGCATCTGACCTCCACATAGAGGAAGGCACTTAAGAGCCGGAGAAGCTCCGGCTGGCCCAGTCCTACAGAGCTGGCTGATGCCAGAGCGAGAACTCTAGCCCCCTTTTGTGATTCCAAGTCCAGGGCTGTTGCCACTAAGCCTCCTTGATGGACAGGAGAGGACTCTCTCTCACAGTGACCCCTCTGTGGAGGCCAGAGGTGTTCTTCCATACCTTCGAGCGAAGAGAGCACGGGACATGCTACAGGTGCTTCGGGGAGTTTCTGAGGACTACCTGTCTATAGAAGGGGAAGAGTGTTTCCTCCACCACCACCTCTTCTCCCTCTGCTTTTGTGCAAATAGGACAGGAATTATAATTAGGTGACTTTTAGACGGTAATGAGTTCTTTCGGACAGTAATGACTGCCCCATCTGTCCTAGTTTCCTCTCCCCTAAGGAAGCTTATTAACAAGAACCCTTCCTCTTCAGGAGCAGTTTCTAGCCTCTGTTTTATAAATGTCTTTTTCCAAATCATTGACCTTTTTCTCATTCATCTGTACCGGTGTTATATATGGTTGGTGGATTTTGCTGGTGTTTTTATCCTAGCCCACCCGAATTATCTAGGAATCTGGCTTCAGAGAGCTTGAGCAGTGTCTCGAGATGGTTCCCTTTTCCCCACAGGCTATGAGACCATTCTCCTGTGAGTTAATAATCCTCCCTGATCTAATACAAATTATTTATCTGCTTCTCTGGCTACTTGTCAGTAGTCTCTAGGGAAAGGAGGGGAAGGGTGAGTTGCTCCGGATTGTTCAAACTGTTAAGTATAAGTGTGGCCCTGAAGACAAAGTGGAAACTGGGATTCTTCCAGTCTGTTGATTCTCTTTCCAGTTCCAACAAGAGCTTTCTCATTTCTGGTTCTGATCTTAGGCCACTTCATGGACATCCCCAGTATACCTACCTTCCAGGCTTAAAAGGGAAGTTTTGGTTTTCTCCCCACCTACCATCCACTCTTAGTTTTCGTGAAATCGGTAATGTTTCAGAATCTTTTGGAATCTAGAAAATGTAGAAACAGTGCTTGATGAGGTACAGCTGGTATCCTCGTAAAGGAAGAAACCAAAGAGAAACAACACAAGACATGTCACACTTGAACTCTGACTTTCCCATGTTGCCCAGGACAGGTGTCTCTGAAGACCCAGTGCCCTTTTTCTTCTGGGGTCTGGAGTCAGAAATTCTTTCAACATAAACACACCCCTTTAGTCACACACAAGTAGCAATATTTTCTCAACTGCTAGAGACTGCACAGGAACACCAAAGTGACATCAAGCCACTGCCTTTCTAGGCATGAGAAGTAGGGTCCTAGAGAAGGGAGTCCTTCAGAAAAGCTGAAACTAAATGGGGCTGAGGAAGACTTTGCTGGAGACACCAAGAAGATAGAATAACCTACCTGTAGACCTTCCTAGTCACACTCTAGTGGGCTCCTTTTCCTCTCCTGCCAGTCCCTGAGGCCAGAGCATGTTTCATAATCCAAGGAGTGGCTTGTGTGAACGGCCTGGAGTCTGGGTCACATTCCTTCCACCTGGAGCCAGATGGTGAGCCCTTGTGCTGGTCAGTCAGGGCCTTCACTCTGCCTTCTCCTCTTGTTAGACGAGCCCTTGTGCCCCTGGGAGGAGGAGTTGGAGGAGGAGACCCATACATTGGTAACCTGTGAGCATGCTGTGTGCTCCCTGACCTGCGGGTGGCCTCTGATGTGTGAACACAGTGGTGCTGCGTCACATTTCTGGGGAGCCCGACAGCCCTGCTGGAAAGCTGCACCGTTCGACCCTGTTTGGCTTCTGCCCTGCCTAAAGCTTCTTGCTGGTCTAGACAAGGCACAGGTGTTCTGGGCGCTTTGTTCACTGCCTCCTCTGGGCCTTGCCCTTCCTGCGCGTGTCCCGAAGCTGCCCCCGTCCTGCGGTCTTCCTGTGGGAGCTCGAGGCTCCTTTCACGTGTCCCTGCTTCTTTAAGGCTTAGGCACTGCTTGCTCCATCCTTCCCATGACCCAGCAAGTGGGGTTTGAGGTATAAATCAGATGCTTAAAATTCACCCTTTTTAAAGTATATACTTCAGTGGTCTTTAATATATTTACAAGTTTGTGCAAATATCACCACTATCTAATTCCAGAATATTGTCATCACCCCAGAAAGAAACCCCATCCCCATGAGCAGTCATTTCCCCAGCCCCTGGCGGTCATGAATCTCTTTCTCCCTGGATGTGCCCATTCTAGACATTTCATAGAAATGGAATCCTAGCACACGTGGCCTTTGTGTCTGGCTTCTTTCAGCCCAGGCAGGCGGCTGTGTGTACGTGTGGTCTCTCCGTGCTGTTTGTAGGGCACAGTCCCAAGAAACTGCCTTTGTGTTGAAGATACTGGGGCCATAAATCTGCATTCCATAAATTAATGTGAGAATCTTAGGGATGGCTCCCAGAAGTTAGACCAGAAACTCATGGATTGATTGGTTCTTCTCTTCCTGTTCAAGATGACAACTGGAGCTTCACCATCCCTTAGCGCACCGGGCTGAGATTTCTTTGTAGGGGCCCGTCCTTGACCCCAGCTCTGTCTTCCCTGACATACCTTTCCTGACCCACCCACCCCCACAGCCACGTACATACCTTGTAGGGCCCTTGGCATGCATATCACACTGCTACCCTTGAAGAGGTGGGAAAGGGCTGGGCATGTGGGCGTGGGGAGAGGGCAGGAGGGCTGGTGGAACAGCCGGGAGAGGAACACGCATGCGAGGTCCCTGCATGGCTGCTTTGCCCCTCGTTGCAGGAGTCGCCCCAGGCAGCCTGCAGAAGGCCTTCCTCTGCTTGGGACCGCCCTCCCCAGGGCTGGCTCAAAATGGTTTGGGCCTGGGAGATTCCTGGAGACTGCCAAGAAAACAAAAATACTACTCATTACGAAGCCTGGGTCTATTTAATTTCAACAACCCGGTGATGAGAAAATGCATTTTGAGTACTTGATTTCTCAAGTTTTACACGACAAACTTGAACCCCATTGTGTCTGTCTCACTATATTCAAACCTGTGCAGTTTCCACACAGGAAAGCAAGCACATGGCTTGCACCCTGCCCTTAGATTCTCTGCACCTAGAAAGTCTGTTCCACGTGTTCTTGGATCTCTGCCCCCCACCCCTTCTTTAAAATACGGGCCTCTCTGGACCAGACGGTGCAGCCCCCTTTGCATGGCTTTGGGCTGAATGTCTGCTACAGAGTCGGAAAGGGATTAGAAATCGGGCCTTCTGTGGACAAGCTCTCTCATGTCCTTTCTGCAGCCAACAGGAAGGCCGGCTGTGCAGTCACATCCCTGCTAGCCTCGGAGCTGACCAAGGACGACGCCATGACTGCTCTTCCTTCTAAGGTGGCCAAGAACAGTGAGGGAATCCCCACAATCCTGGAGGAAACCAAGGAGTTGGTTGGCCGTGCAAACTAAGCTGGGTCCTGTGGCCACAGCAGCTCCCCGGGGCACCCCGGACTGTCTTGCCCTGCAGCCTGTGCCTAAAGGGTCACGGAAATAGTCCTCTGGGGTGGTTGCTCCCACTCCCCTGACCCTTCTACTCTGGCCTGCCGCGCTCTTGTGCGTCACACATGCTTCAGCTGCCTGGAGGCCCCCAGGAATGGGCAGTGGGGTGGCGGGGGAGGCCTGAGCCCGAGCCAGCCAGCCCTGGCCGTGTGTATTACCAAAGCAGGCTCTGTGGTTGCTGCCTTAACCCCAAGTGTCTCCTCTCTGTCACCGAGGCCTTGTCTCAGACCAGGCCCCACCTGCTCTCCCAGCTCCCGCCTTTCCAGTGGGCTTGCATTTCACCTGGGTCAATCTTGCTGGGTTTGTGCTTTTCTTTTGTGGTTTCTCCAGCTCTGAGAACAGCATGGGGCTTGTGAACCTTCGGGCTCTATCCCTCCTGTCACCTCTGCTCTGCTCTTCTCTCTCCTGGTTGTTATTTATTACTAGTGGTGTGGCAGTGGGAGCCATGCCTAGAGAAGTGGGGAGCAAACCCCACCCTTACTTACTGCATCTTCCTGGGAAGGGCCTCCCAGAACAAAAAGCCAAGAGCCTGTGGGGAGGCAGGGTACAGAGACATCATGGGACCTGTCCCCAGCCTGCTGCCATGTTTGAACACCCTGCCTCTGTGAACTCTACCCCTGCCCCAGGCTACCCAGCCACGGTCACTCCTCACACCTTCCCCAGAGCTTTGGTGCATCTCATCGGGAGTATGGGCTGTACTGTGACCATCCCAACACCTCACCCTCTGTCTCCAAGGAAATGGGAGGTGGAGCCTCCTGGCTGAAAATTGTTTTGCAAATGGATCTATTTTTATATGAGATTTTTTTTTTTTTAAAGAAAATATTCCTTCCCCCTTTCCCCTCCATAATGTAAGAGGCTCTGATGGCAGGTCCCAGCGACCCTGGGATTTCTCCCCACAGGCCTCAATCCTGAGCAAGACCCTGGACCTCCACGTCAGCCCTAAAGCCTTCTGGGCCCTTGAGGCCAGTGCAGATTCTCTCTCCCATTATATCCAGTTTTGGGGCAGGAGGAAGCTCTTCTCTGGTAGAGCTGGACCAGGCCTGAGAATAGTGGGAGCTCTGAGACCACAGAGTTTTTATAAATTTAATATATTTATCAAGCCAAATGTGCAAATGCTAACTGGACACTGGGCAAGGAAGCACACGAGCGCGGCCACACAGCATGCCCCGCTCCCTTCTGAACAGTGGGCAGGCCAAAACTGTTCAGTAGGCCCCACGCCAGGAAGCTCAGATTCTTTGCCCTCCTTGTGCTTTTAGCTTCCCACCACAGGTAGGGAGAGAGAATGACAGGGTTAGGGCTTGACCCAGGATGAGAGTTGTTGGAGCACAGGGGGAACTTAGCCGACCTAAGGGTTCCTACAGGGAGGGCTTCAGGCCAGGAACTGGGGTGCTGGTTGCTACAGCTGCCTGCGTGTGAAGGGGCAACAGCAGCTCCTTTGAGCTCTTCCCTGGAAGGCGGGGGGAGCAGGGAGGCTGCCTCCCTGGGTCCCTTCCTCCTCCTCGCTGACATCTGGGGCTTTGACCCTTTCTTTTTTAATCTACTTTTGCTAGGATGCATTTAATAAAAAATTAAAAAAAAAAACAAAATGCAAACCTTTTTCCCTTGCCCCTTGGGCTTCTGGGATGTCATCACCTCCAGTGTATTGGGTTTGTTTCCAACTGTTAATAAAGCATTGAAACAGTACTACCTTACTGCCTCCTTTGTGAGTTTAAGCTGTTTTCCAAAGCCCTGGTTGACCTAACAAATCAGTGTCAAAAAGTTGAAGGTACGTATAATGTGCCAAACACCCTGCTTCAGCTTCTGCCACTTGCATTTGTGGGCCCTAAAGAAATGGGGCCACAGTTCTGCCCCACCCCTGCCTCCACGTTGCTGCCTGGGGGCTTGCCCCCCCCACCTCCTCATGCCCCTGCTATGTGCCTCTCCTACTGAGGGAACCATTCACCCATCTCCCCTCTTCTATCTCCAACCCCCCCCCCCCCCCGCCAGCCCTTTTTGGTGGCCACAGACCACACTTGAGACTAGAGAAACACTGGGGTGGAAGGAAACCTGAGCCTGCCAGCAGAGGTCAGAAGCCAGAGGTCATGCTCCAGGCAACTTGCTGCTCAGAGCCACGCTTCCACACGTTGGGACCTGCACAAAGGAAACTTACAAGCTATGAGCAGACTCAATAGGGAGCAAAGGCCCGAAGAGGACCACAAAACCATTGGGACAGGCTCTAGACCTGGAAATAAAAGCCTTTTAAATAGCCCTGGAACCTGGGCAGCTGGCTCCCCATCTCGGCAGGGGGATGTGGGGGTGGGTTGCCTGCCTCCTTCTCCCCCACCGGAGGCCACGCGTTTCTGGCTCAGAGCTTTACAGGCGCACATACCAATTAGGGGACCAACCACAGCTGCTCACGTGCTCTGCCAGTCTACTGCCGGCCCGGAATAGAACCCAGGCAGCCAGCACCCCGCCCTCTGCAGCCTGGCGCGCAGAAACAAAACCCTGCTTGCATCGCGAACCGCGCGCACCACCCTTCCTCCCACGCAAGAGAGTCGCCTCCAGATGCCTAGTTGGAAGGCTTGGTTTCTATGACGACAGGCTGGGGGGGGGGTGAAGCTGGCAGAACATGTGACCTGGCTCTGAGCCGATGCGCAGAGGAAGCCCAGAGACAGCCTCCTTCCACCGTGCGGTTAGGCATCCCCTCACTGACTCCCCCCCCCCCCCGCCCCCGCCACCCCGATAACCCCAGTGGGTCTGTGTTTCTGTCCTTCCGCTCCGCCTTCTCCCCTCTGTACTTCCTGCAGCTCCTCCGGCTGCAGCAACCTCGAAGCCCACTGTGCTTCAAGGAAGCAGGCAGAGGAGGAGGGAAGGGGAGGACGACTAACTGAAGAGCGAATGGAAAAGGAGGGGGAGAGGGAGAAAGGAAGGAGGGAGGACGATCTGGGTCTGCGGGCAATCTCATTTCCTGCACACTTTTCAGTCCCCTCGACACCACGGCCCCCCTCCCCAGCGACAGGGATGAAACCTTCCAATTTCCTTGGCTTTGCTGCAGGGAGTGGGAAGGTGAATTCCAGATGGGTAAACTGAGGCCCAGGCTAGTGGAGAACCGCCTCCGGCATGCCCTCCCACTCACACAGTGTTCCCAAACTCACTAGGCAGCGGGGCTGGCGGGGAATGGGCAGAGGAGAATCCACCCTCCTCCGGAGAAGCCCACAAGGACGCTCGGGCTGTTCATTTTAGCAGGGAAGAGGCGGGAACTGAGGAAATGTCCCCCACCCGGTCTCCAGCCTTTCCAGCCGCTGCCAACGCACTCCCGCCCCCGCCCCGCAGCGTCCTCTTCCGCCGGGAGACTGGCGCCGGGAACCGGGAGCCGTACGGGAGACGGCGCGAGCGCACAAACGCCACACACCGACCTTGCGCTCCGAAACGCCCGCCTCCACAACAGACCCAGAGGCCGATTACACACAACGGGAGACCGATCACCGTCACTTGGACTGTTACGTTTGCACAACAGTGCTGCAAGCATCCACAGCCACACCTGACAGACACAGACTCACGGGCAACGACACAAAACCAGGACGCGCACACAGTCATCGCCTGGCGATCGCGCCCTTCAGTCCAGCACACTCCGCTTAGCTCGCCGCTTCCTCCACACATGCCAGGAGCCTCCATCCCTTACACAGAACCGTTCAACCTTTCAGAAGAAACCTTTTAATTGTTTTTTTTTTTCCAAAGAAAAAAAGCCATATAAATATTAGAGTATAAAACTTGCGTGAGACACAGGAAGGGGAGTGGGTGGGAAAGCTACGTGACTATGCGAAGAGAAGCACTTCTAGGAGTCAGTACCGGGGAGGGGGTCGCCGCAGCGCGAGGACACAGCACAAAACACAGCACGGGCCGCCGCAGGCGGATTCAAGGGCAGACGGCTGCGCGCAGCCCTCCGCCCACCCGCCCCCACGGAAAAGCACACCGCACTACACTATTGGCTATTCTACACCAGCCGAAAGAGGGAGGGGGCTCTACACTACCGTTAGGGCTGGGGTGGGGCTCTGGCGGGACTGGGGTGGGCCGAGAAAGGTCTATGCACAAGGAGGCACTGGGGGACTTTAACCAGGCTCTGGCCACTAGGGGGCAGACTTGGGGGGGGGCCTGGGCAGTGGCCTTCACAGGGAAGAAATGGCACCTGGCAGAATGAAGGAACAGAGGCTTGGGGAGTGCGGGGGCCCTGTGCGGGGGCCCTGGTCCGGGGCTGAGACTTCCTGTCCACGGCCCCAGCTCTAGCTCCATGCCTCCCCACCCCAAGGGCCAAGAATGGCCCAGCTGACCCTCCCTTGCTGCTGGGGCCACACTGCTGCTTCTACCAGGGGCACCTCTGGAGTACCCAGCACCCGCAGAGGGCCCTCTGACCTCTCCAGGGGACCTGGTCCTAAACACCCTCAAACCTTCCTTTGACTGTGATGCCCGCTGAAATCCACTGATGCTAAAAGCTCAGCCCAAAGTTTACTGCCTTCATGTGGGAAAACGAGGGTCCAGCCTGGTACTTGGTTCATGGCTGGAACTGGGGATCTGGCCAGTACCCTGGGGACATACAGAGCCTTCTACAAGACCCTGACAAACGGTAAGGCAAGCTTTGTCCATCCCCCACATCCACACCCACACCCTTCCCTTCTTTAACTTGCCACCCCATACTGTCTTAGAACATGCAACGAGGAGTCTCTCTTTTGGGGCAGGGGAAGTCACAGCATGCAGTGGGAACATCAAACAGTGAAAAACAGAACAAAAGACTGGTCCCGAGGGCTTTGGGAAGAGGCATGGTAGCAAAGTGCCCTCCCTGAATCCAGCAAGCATCAGTACCATGGGAATCGTGACCATGTCTCCCAAAACTTGAACTTGGTCTTGGGCTCTGGAAGGAGATGAAAGGACTGGCACCAAACCATGCTTTGGGGGAAGTCTGAGAACTGGAGAGGCCTACAAGTTATTATGCCCTTCCAACTCTTCAGAACTATGAGCCTTTTTAGGTCACCAGGTACCTCAACACCCCAACCACCTTCCTTGAGAAAGAGGGGCCGCTGAGGGGGGGGTGGGGTGGGCAGGAGGGAGGCCGGGGATGGTAGATGGGCCTGATTAAATTTGGAAGATGGCAGAGTTCAGCTGTAACTAAACGGGGCGTGATAAATGTTGTCTACACGAACCCCACTACCCCCATGGGCACAGCAATTGATTGGACGGGGGTTCCCAGCAGAACTCCCTTTGCATATTCAATCCCTTGGGGGCAGAGAGGGGGGTGTTGACTGGGCACTTGTTTCTGTTTCCCAAGGGGAGCATGGCCTGGATCCCTACCAGTATCCTGGGGGCGAGCCCTGAAAATCCGAGGCCGGGGTACAGGTAAGGAGAGACTGGGCTGGTCGGGGAGGGAAGCTGCCCTGTGGCTCTGGGCCCGGCCTCCACGTTACTTCTTCTCCTTTTTGCCTGACTTCTTCTTGTTGCCGTTGCCACCTGCAGGGGCCTTGCCGTCTCGCTTGCCGGCCGCGCTGGTCAGCGTGGCATTGCTGCCCGGGATGTAGACGTTCTGGCGGTAGTCGGGCACGTGCTGCAGGGTAAACTGAGGCCCGTAGCGGGCACTTAAGCCCATGGTGCCAGCGCCCCCTCCCAGGGTGGAGCTCCCATCAGCAGCTTCTGCAAGAGACAGAGGAAGGGTCCCCAACAGTCACTCTGTTAGAGCACAGCCAGTTAATGAAGGCCTGCCAAGCACCGGCCCCAACCCCGCCGAGCCCTGGGAACGTCCTCTCTCTTCGCAAGGGGCAGATGTAAGTGAGACAGGCCAGATTTGATTCCCAGCTCTCTTACCCACTAACTGATTTGGGGCAAGTCTACCTAAACTCCCCTATGTCTCCTCAGTTTTCTGATCTGTGAAACAGGTTAAAAGTAGCATCTGCCTCTTCAGGTTTTGGTTAAGGCTGACCAAAATTATGATGTATATAAAGCACCCAGAAGAGTGCCTATTACACGGTAAGGGCTTAGAACATGCTAGCTGTTACTTTTCTCAGGGCTGAGGTAAAAGCTATCAATTCTCGCCCTAACCCTTCTCCAGGGAGCCCCTCTGGTGGCCACACCGATCAAGAGCTCCTGGGGGGCTGTAACCAGGACCTGTTGGTCCTTCTACCCTCAGGCCAGCTCCCACAGCGTGGGTATTGGGCAGTTCTGTAGTTAGTGCGGGGTTAGGGAGTGCACGGGCACAGTGGCTTTCACCTCCCTAAGACCACCCAGCCAGACAGGGGTATTTATCCCCACTTCACAGATGAGGAAAGCAAGGCCCAGAGAAGGTAAAAGACCAACTCAAAGCCATAGCAGGTGGCACGGGTTAAAGCCGGGGTGGCTGCGTGTATTTAAGCATCCACTGTCCACTGTCGGGCAGAGTCACCACCACCTCCAGCAGCATGGACCCCGTCCCTCTGCAGAGAGCGGAGCGAGAGGGAAGGCAGGGCTGAGCGGTGTTCTAGGAGGCGAAGAAGATGCTCCTGGGAGCAGACTGCGGGTTACGATGCAGACACAGGCTCACAGTTTCAGAGCTGGGTGACACCAGAGGCCACCTCAAGCCCAGCTTCCCACTGGACCCAAGAAGAAATGGGGTCTAGGGAAGTAAAATGCAGGCTCCAGCTCCGCATCACCCTGGGCGCTTGTTGGAAAAGGAGACACAGAATCTGCATTTTACCAAGATTTCCAAGTGATTTTGATGCACACTGAAGGTAGAGAAGCGCAGACTCACTTACCTCACTGGGTTTTTGCGAGGCTTAAATGAGACAATGCTTGGTGCGTGCCCAGGCATGTGCTAAGTGCTCATTGTGAGGTGCGGCCGCATCAGCCTCACGGCCACACGCGGTGTGAGCAACTTCTACTCCACACGCTGCCTGACTGGGCCGGCAGGCAAAACCAGGACTTTCCACGCCGCAGCCTGAGCTCACCAGGGCTTCTGCGGGACTCGTCTGGCAGCGGGAGGGTTAAAGCCCCGGGAATTCCCGGCCCGGCTGGCAGATGAGCTCTCCTCCAGGCCTCTCTTTACTCCACCCTAGACCCTGGGAGTGGGCAGAGAGGGTGACTAAAGACACGGAGGCTGACTAATCCTGGGACACTAACCAGGGATTGAGAAACAGACTGGAACTATTTTCTAGACCAGCACCAGAGGGGGAGGGGAGAGGAGACAGGGACAGAGACAGGAAAGAGGAGCCCCCGTCTTTCTAACCTCCCCCCCCCTCCCCCGCAGCGCTCAGGTTTCTACAACCTCCATTCCAAGTCCCAAATCCCAGGATGTGAGGGCTTTGGGGGCACGTGTGAAAGAGAGGCTGGGTGGGAGGGAGCAGCTGCCCACTCCCTTCTCTTTCTCCAGGCTGGTCCCCTCCCCCAGCCCCTTCATTTCACTGACTTTTCCATGTTTTCCCTAATTAACTCCAGGAGGGAGCCAAGTTCACCCTCCCCTCCAGCATCCCTCATCCAGCCTGGGAAGGGAGGGGAAGGGGGCCCAGATTCAGCTTCAAAGAGCCAGGATTCCAGAGTGATTTAGGGGCTAAAGGGGAGAGACTTCAGAGGTGCCAGAGAGAGGGAGGGAGGGAGGGAGACACACACACACACACACACACACACACACACACACACACACACACACACACACACACACGGAAGGGAAATAAATGGGGAGAAACAGGAAGAAGGGAGGCAGGAACAGAAGGGCATGAAGGGCTTGACTGGGTAACTAGAGGCCAGGCCCACCCACATCCCGCACGCCCCTAGATCTCTAAGGAGCACCCCAAGGGGGTGGAAATGACTAAGCCAGTTGTTGCCACCTCTCACCAGAAGCACAGGCCTGACGTTGGCCCAGGTACTGTGGGAGGGGGGCACTGAGGTTGGGCTGGACCGACAAGGGAGATGATGTGCAAACCCAGAGCCTAAGACAAAAAAGGCTGACATGTGAGTTCCTTCTGGTCAGCTCTGCCACTAAAAATACTGCGTGACCTTGGCAGAGGCCCTGCATCATTCAGGCCTCTGTTTCCCCATCTATAAATCTGAGAGGGAGAAGGTAGACTGTAGACTGATTCTATAGAAGGCTCTGGTCTTCTGTAGAATCAATTCTTCAGTGGCCCCTCCTTCTACTCCTCCAACACACACAGTGAGCAGGGACCGAGATCTTTTCTATTCCCAAGAGAAACATTTTTTAAAAGGAAGCAAGAAAGGGGTGCCTGGCTGGCTCAGTCAGTGAGCATGTGACTCCCGATCTTGCGGTTGGGAGTTTGAGCCCCGTGTCAGGTGTAGAGATTACTTAAAAATAAAATCTTCAAACCAAAGCAAAGCAAACAGCTCTGGCGTGAAGGTGGAAGCAGCTCTGGCCTCCTCTCCAGTGCCTGGCACCCGAACGCCCTCCCCCCTTTTCCCTTCCCACCCCAACCCAGGGCTGAGACAGCACCTCGGGACAGGGAGGCCTGGTCAAGCTAGATGAGGGCCAGTTGAACCACAAACCAGAGCCTCCTTGAAAACACACTTCCCCCAAATGTTTATTTAAAAAGCGTCCCAAGTGTGCTTACTTTCCTTCTTACTTACTCCCCCTCAGCAGCCCCTAGCGCCAGGCTGGGCTGGACTCCAGGACACTTCCCAGGCTTCAGGGCAGGGAAGTGGGTGTGAAAGTTGAGAGTAGGGCCTGACCCTGCCACTTCAACCCTCTGGGTCCATTCCCCAAGGCCCAAACTTATGCTCAGGTCAGCTGCTGTGTGGGCCAGGGGGCTGGAGCCCTGACAGGGGAGCCAGCCTGCACTGACCCAGGAAGTTTGTGGGCCATAAATACTGGTTCCATTTCTGTTTTTTTTTAATCTGGATTCAGGCCAAAAAGCCTGTTTCCTGGCCTTAACACTAAAAAACCACAACAGCTTAAATATACCTGACTGTCTGTTTACTTTCCTCAAGAACCTGACTTGGCATCTCCCAGATTCACCCGCCCGCCTCTTTCATACTGTCTGGCCTCTTCAGGAGTACAGCCCCCCAGACCTGGGCCAGCTCTGTCCCAGAAGGCTGGCCTCCCCTGTCACTTCCCTCTTCCTCTCCCCCTTCACCGACCATGGGCCTGGCTTCACTCAGCCTCACAGACATCTGGGAAAGGCTTGCCAGATTTAACAAAAATAAATGCAGTGTGCCCGAATAAATTTGAACTTCAGATTAAAAATGAGCCATTTTTTATACAGTATGTCCCAGTACTAATGTTTGGGGCCTACTTACGCTAAAATACTATTTGTTGTTTACATGAAGTTAAAATTAACTGGGCATCCCGTATTTTATCTGGCACCTCTAGTCTGAGCAGGACAGTAGGAGGAGTTCAGTCTCTGCTCCTACTCAGCTAAAGGGAAACGTAGGCTGCATCTAAAGGCAGACGTGGTCACTGCAGAAGGAAAGGCATGAACCTGGGAGTCGGACTGCGTTAGAATCGCCCATCTGCAGCTCTAAACAGGGCCCTTGGAGCAAGGGATTTCTCAGGTCTCTCATTTGTCATATAAGTCATCACAGACAGGCCTTGCAGAGCTGGCAAGGGGATTAGCTGGTGGGAGGCCCATCAAGTTTGCCAAGCGTGTACCCGGGACAGTACCCAGGTACAATCTCAGGGGTCACTGTTCTGATTCTACCTGGTTCCCTGCCAGCCCTCCGCACATGCTAGAGGCCAGGTTTTGCACTCCACCATGTAAGCCCAGTGCCTTCATCCTCTGACAGCCTCCAAGGAAGCCTAGGATTTGCTGCTCCTGCAACTAGTCCTTATTAATAGGCATTATTCTAATTCTGCCTTCTACGGGTCAATAAGGATAAGAATTAATCAATTTTCACCACTGCGTATCCTGCCCTTACTCTGTCATTCTTGTGTTAAGGCCTTACATTTGGCCCTCACAACACCACAGTAAGATCTGTCAAAGTCCTCGATTTACAGTCAGTGAAACTGAGGCCCCCAGGGGCTGAGTACCTTCCTGGAGGACTCACAGCTGAGCATGGGTGCCAGGATTTGAATCTGGGTTGGCCTGCCTCCAAAGCCTGTGCTCCTAAGTACGAATATCATTCTGGTGTTCTGTTTCCCCTGCTCAGGCCGCTTTTGACTCTTCAGGGACAACAGTCATCGGCTGAATCTTTCTTGCATGTGAGGTTCTTTGTTAGCCCTCTAGGAAAATCAAAATCCTGCTCTGCAGGTGTGGGCAACAAAAAAGAGAAGGGGTCTCACAGGTCCAAGTGCATTCTCTCGCACCCGCTTGCATGGATGGAAGGCTTGCAGGTGCCAGGCCCACAGCTTTGTGCTCTATGGAAGCATCTCATGTAATCCTCAAGACAACCCCCTGGAGGCCACTGCCTCCATTTTCTTGGCTGAAGAAGGGTTCGTGAGATTAAGCAAACGGATCAAATTCCCAAAGACAGTAAGTGGCAGAACGAGGGTCCCACCGATGCTGTCCCCTGAAGCTGAACTCAACACTACTGCCTACACCCCCTCAATACATCTTTCCTTTCCCACTCCCCTCGAGGCATCCTGGGACCCTCAGCTGTTTCTCCACCTGGCTTTCTGTCCAGGAATGAGGAGTCCCCTCAGAGCAGCTGAAAGATCCAGAGACGCCAGGCAGGTGGATGGCCAGTCTTGAGGCCTGGCGGCTACAGGACCACCCCAAACCCCACACCCAGAGGGGCACAACTCACCACTGGCAGAGGCCAGGATCATGGCCTGCAGCATCTCCGTGTCAAACTGGTTGTTGGGCCACGTGCCGGTCTCATCGCCATTCTGGGAGCTGCAGAGAGAGTGGGGTGGTGAGTACAGCCTCCGGGGCCAGCCCAGGCCACACCCCTCCTGTCCTCTCCCAGGGAACCCAGACCTAGCACCCTGTGTCTCTGTCCCATGCAAAAAGATGGCCCGTAGGATCGGAACATGTAATGTTTGCAAATCCTTTGGAAAAATTCCTCTGCTGAGCACTCTTGCTTGCCTTGTACCGTCTATAAAAATCAAACCTTTTCTGAGACACTTCCCTAATTCCTTAAGCTCCCTCTCACGGCAAATCCGGTACAGACACTGTTCTCTAGACTGCCAGTTCCCAACCTCTGCTTTGGTAACATGAATAAAATTTGTCAGAGGGGATGCCTAAGCCCACCCAGAGCAGCCTAGGGGCCTCTGCATGGCAGCCCCGGCGGCCCTGTCCCTGGTGCTGTAGCTGTGTGCAGTGGGACAGGGTCTGCCTGCCTCCCACTAGAGCACCTAGTTACCACCTTCAGACAGTCCAAGCACTGAGGAAAACATGACGTGCTCGATAACTGTTAAAAAAAACTAACTTCTAAAGGACCTGAAGGAATTCCAACCCAACTTGGATTTTTCCCACCGTGACTATTTCCCTGCTTTGTTGGAATTTGGAAGTATGACACTTTTTCTGGGTTTTTTTGGGGGGGGGACACCCTGACACACACACAGTCTATTAGGTGATCCTTGGCACCCTTTGGCACCCAGAGTTCCTCAATAAATATATCTTGCCTGAATGAATGGGAAAAAATCCATGGAGAGAGTTAGGTCACTATGAGGGAAGGATCTGGCACCAGGGGAGTGGCTGCAGGGCAGGCCTTGAACACATGAGAGAGAGAGAGAGGGAGAGCGCGGGGGGGAGGGGGGCACAAGAGAGTGAACACGAGTGAGCAAGAGCACAAGCACATCTGTGCATTCTGTCACGGTGGGTGAGCAGAGCCAAGAAATGCTTTACAGTTTTTCCCTGCCTATGGTTTCCCCGGATCTGGGACCCCCCACCCCCAGGAAGGTGGACTTGGGCTTAGATCAGGGCACAGCTGCAGTGTGTGACCTCTACACTGTCACATCAAAGGGAGAGTTAGGGAGAGTTAGGGTTGGAGGGGAAAGTAGGAGGCTCGTTTCTCTGAGTGAGAAGAGGTGGAATTCTGTGTCCACTTATTCAACTGACATTTACCGAGCAATGACTGTGCACCAGACACTGGGCTAGATACTGGGGTTATAGTTGGGAACATGACTGAAATAATTTGTCTCTATGACGCTCATGGTCCATACTGAGAGACTGACATTAAATAATTACACATTTAATCATGACTGTGACCAGTGCCATGGAGGCAAAGAGCACGGTGTAGAGGGAAGTCTTGATTTAGTAGGGGCTAGGCAGCTCAATCAGTCCAGGCTTCCCTGGGGAAAAGGGACATTAGAAGACAAGGAATTTAAATTGGAAGAAATTTCCAGGTGATTTGCAGGACAATTCCAGCAAAACAAAAGTAGGAAGAATGACAGAAAATCACCACTTTGTAACCAGCAATCATCAGTGAATACCAAAGTATTAAAAGTGGAAGGTTGTTGCACAGTCTCAAATACTACTCACAGAGTACTTATTAATCAATTATTTAAAAATATCTTTGTAATGGAGAGATCTGGAAATACCACTTAACTAAGTGAACATAGTGAGTATCACTGACAGCTGGACAGACAGACATGAAATCATTCCCCATGTAATGCAGTGGGAGGGTGCACAGTGTCGCACGGGCAGTATTCCTGCCAAAACTGTCAACCTGCTTTCGCTGTGAGAAAATGCAAATCCAGATTGTGGAACATTTTAAAAGACAACTGGCTTGGACTCTAAAAAATGTCTGTCATGAAAAACAAAAAAGGTAAGGAGCCTGTTCTACATTAAAGGAGATGAGAGAGAGATGGCAAGCAAATGAAATTCATGCTCTTTGATTGAATCCTAGATTTGAAAAAAAATACCAGAGGTGTGGCTGGCTCAGCCTGTAAAGGCTGCAGCCTTAAAGTCATGAATTCAAGCCCCATGTTGGGTGCAGTGCTTACTTTAAAAACCAAAAACCAAAAACCAAAAAACAAAAAAAAAAAAAAACCACCAAACAGGTTAAAGAGACATTTCAAGAACATTTATGAAAATCTGCTAGTGGACTAAATATTTTTATTGCATTAGTGTTAAATTTCTCAAACGTGATCACTCTTTCATGGTTTGTAGGAGAATGCTACTATTATTAGGAGTTATATACTGACGTTTTTCAAATATTATGTTGTCTGCCACTCTCAAATGGTTCAGAAAAAAAAAAGTTTAGCGTGTGTGTGGAGAGAGAGAGAAAAACAAATGTGCAAAATATTAACAATTGATTAATCTAGGTAAAAACAGTATTTCCATGTTCATCACACTATTTTTGACAAGCTTGAAACATTTCAAAGCGAACAACTGGGAAGTAAAGTGAAGTGTCTAGAAGGGGGTGTAGTGCTGGGGTAGAGCGCTTTCCAGTTAGAGAGAGTAACACGGCCCAAGGCTCTGAGGCTGCGAAAAGCTTGGCCAGTTCAACAGACTAAGGGAAGCCAGTGTGGCTGCCCCAAGGGGAGGTGGTGTCAGGGGCTGAGGATGTACAAATGGACACTAAAGATTTTGGTCTCATCCTAAGAGCTCTGGCAAGTCACTCAGGTGTTTAAAGGGGGGAAGCGGGGGGTGTCATGATGGGATTTAAGTCTTTAAAGATCACTCTTGCTCCTGGGAGAGGACCAAGGGTTAAGGGTACCTTTGGGAGGACAGGAGCCTGGGGCTGGGGCCTCAGTCAGCTCTGTCTCCGTGGAAATCCAGGGGTCTTTACTTGCAGCCCTGCTGAGCTGTCACTGGGCCTGCTAGAGGGGCACGAGGCTGAGGCAGATGAGCTCATGCCTCAATGAAGAGCCTGACTGGGATGGAGTTGGGAGAACAAGGTCAAGGGAGGGAAGCCGAGAGAAGGGCCCCGGGGTGAACAACAGCAGCAGACACTGGTTAGGAAGATGCCCTGCGGGGACTGGGTAATGGTGTTGAGGGAAAAAAGGTGAGTGAGGAGGTGGGCCTGGAACCATGAGGGGCTGGGCTCTGGGGAGGATCCTTGGGCAATGGTTGAAGGCTGGAGGCTAAGCCGATGCGCACGCAGGCTGTCAGGTCTGTGAAGCTGGGCACGAGGTAAGTGGAGGGGGAGAGACTTCTTTTTGAACAATTTGCTGAGAGCTTCCTATTCTCCGGGTTCTGGGCTAAATTACATATAATTTAGTTGTATATATAATTTGGTTATATATACTTAGTTTATATACAGTTTAGTTAGAGCTTAGGTAGCTCGCCTATTTGAGCCTCAGAACCACCTGCAGATAAGCATTACTATGATTCTCTCTCTTTTCCAGCAGATAAATCCAGGGCTCAGAGGGGCTGAGAGACTCCCGAAGCTGCATGGCTGCTCACTGGCAGAGCTGCAACCTGAAGGGGCCTCCTGTGATTCTGAAGCCCATGCTCTTATAACACGACCCTGTACTGGGCTTCCCCAGGGAGGCCTTGGAGCCCCTGCAGCGGGGACAGGGGGCTCCTCCACGATTTAGGAGACGGTGAAAAATAAAAGTGGAGGCGATGGACTACCTTTAATTGACCATTTTCCAAGCATCTCCTATGTGTCAGCACCTGTGGCAGGCCCTAAGACATAAGAGTTGAGAGACGGCATTCTTGCCCTAAGGAGTCTGTATTCGGGGCTGCTGTGTGGGGGCGGCGTCCCAGAGGCCGGGCTGCAGAAAAACAGCTCCCTGTAGTAGGATGCAAAAAGGGAGAAATCTGGGGACATCCCCTCTGACAAGAGCCTGGATTTAACTGTGTTAAAATATAAATACATATGTATTTTTTGACATAGTAAAAGCCTGTCAGCCTGTTAAAATACACATCCTATGTCCATATGAGGGGCTGTTAGGCAACAATTTACATCCTGAACATTTTTTTCCTGCCATGGGGAAATTCTCGTGGTATCCTGCAAAGAGAACACAAAGAGGTGATAATGCTGATGGAACTCAATTACTAGGGGGAGGAAATGGTGAGAAATATACCACCTCATCAGGAATAAGAGTTCTTAATATTTTGTGAACAAGTTTGTGAACAATTTATTTAGATGAATCAGATTTTAAAAAAGACAAGATACCGGTGCATGTTGTTTGAGTGTACAAAGAAAAAAGTTTAGAAATACACATATGAAAATATTAAAGAGCTTAAGAGATTTGAGACACTCAACCAAATATAAAATGTGGGCCTTAATTTGGGTAAGTGCACAAATGAGTTAACAGAGAGACATATAATCGGGGAAATGTCAATATAGACTGGATTTCCGATAATACTAGTTTATTAATATATTATTTAGTATTAATGTATTATTAGAGTGCTTACGTGTTAAAAAAAACTGTCTGTTAAAGACAGTGAAAACTCAGATGAAATTATATGAAGGCTGAGATCTGTTTCAAAATAGTTCAAGGGGGTAACAGGGTGGAGACCCAAGTGAAACAAAGTAGGGCATTAGTTGGAGCTGGACATTGGGATCACAGAGGTTCATTAGACCCTTCTACTTTTGTACAGATTCGACAATTTCCATATTCAAAAAAATGTTAGTCGGGGGGGGCTCTCTGGGTTGTGAAATTAGAGTGCTTTCTCTTTTAAATTTTTCCTCTATTTCTCATGCTTCTATATCGAGCATGTATTTTTTTTATAAGCAGCAAAAAATAAGTTGCTACTTGCCTGCGAGTGACGGCCTAAGCTGAGGGGGAGCAGGGCGAGTGTCTCTCTGAGGAGGGGGAGTGGAAGGGGAGGGTGGGGCCATCAAGGGAGAACAGAGTAGAGACCAGGGAAAGCTAAATGGAGACTCTCCCCTCTGTGCAGAGACTGGGAACAGCTGCAGGGTGGGGCCTGGGTTACCGCCTGAGAAAGGACAAGTGGTTCGCTGGGTTCAGCGCTTGAGGTAACAGCTGCCGGGACAGGAAGCCAGAAGGGTGACTTGAGAAGGGACACTGGCTGGAAGGAGGAGCACCTGGCAAGCAGGGAACTTCACAACTTGTCTTTCTCCCTTTGGTCTAGGCAAGGTGACCCAGCACTGACTTGAACTTGGACTGGGTTTACTGGAGAACTCAACAGCAGCCCTGCTCTGAGGCTGGTGTGCCAGTAGCCAAGACGGTAGGGAGGAAGTGGAGCAGAGAAGCGGTGGGGGGCCGGAACCAGAGTGAGGCTGAACGAGAGAAATCTCCCCACTTCGTCCTCTCGCTCCAGTTGACTCACCAGAAGGGCAGCAAAGGAAGAATTCCCCGTCAGTCTGCTGATCCTGAGAGGCCTCACCTCAGGGCCTTTGCATATGCTCTTCCCTCCCTCCTTCAGCTGGGTACTTCATACTTAGCCTTCAGATCTCAGTAACACCTCATTTCCTCTTAGATTTCCCTCTGCTCCCAGACCGGGTCAAATCCCTGTTTTATGCTCTCACCACCAGGTACTGCTCTTCATAGCACTTGGGATTAACTGCAATCTTACACTTATTTTGTATTTTTGGTTAATATTTGTCTCACTCAACATATGGTAAACTCCTCAAGGACAGGAAACAGGCCTATTTTATTACCTCCTACACCTAGAATACGACCTGGCCTCCAGGAGGTGCTTACTAACTATGGAATGAACGAAGGAGAAAAGCTGCAGTTGCTGGACTGAGCCCTTAATGTTCATTTCATCTTGGCCATTCCGGAATTCCAACAGAAATGTGTGTCCCATCCCCCTCAAGTTAACTAAGGAAGGGAGCCTTCTCTTACATCTCCCCAAGAGCTCCTATGTGTATTTCAGGCCACCTAGTCTTTCATTTGATGAAAGGGACTTGAGGCAGGGCTAAGGTGCTCAACCCAGAGGGCACATCGCAAGCAGTCTATGGGCCTTCCAGGGGCAGCAGTGAATTCTGCTCCAGGACCAGTACATGGTCTGGGGTGGAGGTGGGGGGTACAGGGGCCACAAGCTGCCCAGTGCTTCTCACCACCTCAGCTCACTTCCTCCTGGAGGCTTTCTCTACACTCACATGACCCTCTTCTTCTAAGAACTTGCTATGATTTGCAACTAGACATTTTTAGTGTGATTTGTTGTCAATTTTCTGTCTCACCTGCTGGCCTGGAAGTCTTTGAGTTCAAAGATGGTGTCTGCTTGTTCATTCTTGTAGGACAGTGTTTAGAACAGGGCCTGGCTCATAGTAGAGGCCCAATAAGTAATGAATGAATGAACATGTGAATGACCTAACAGATAAGCGATAGAAAGGCTGGCAAGGCCACTGGGGCAAAACAAGACAGATGGGGTCAAGGGAGGGGCAAGGGCAGTCCAAGCCATCTGGCTTGCTGCCTCCTAGGGGCCTTCTAGGAAGTGTCCTGTGTTCTGGATACATGCGCAGGACTGCAGGAGGCGGAGGTTCCACCACATACCAAGGCCTCCTGGGTCCTTGTGGTGGTGCGGGCTCACCATCCACGGCATGTGGGGACATGTGGGCAGTAAGGGCCCGGCCAACAAGGAGGCAGGGGAAGGGGGCCTAAGCTCTGCCTCCTCTCTCTCTCCTGGGTTCCTTGGACTCCTCCAGGCTCCTAACTTTTAACAGGGATCCCTGGCCCCGAGCCCACCCTACCCCCTCAGACCGACTGAAGGTCTTTCTACAGCTTCCCTCCCCACCACCCGCAGGGGGTTCCTGTCTCAGCAGGAATTCACACTGGATTGAAATGAGCAGCTGGGGCAGCCGGGATGGGAGAGTGTGGTGGTAAAGCATTGATCAAAGACTCTGTGGGGGGGGGGGGGGCACGTGTGTGCTGGCTTGCCCACAAGTACAAAGTAATAAGAGACAGGATAAAAGGGAGACGAAGAGAAATAAAGAAAGAGTAACAGAACGAGGCCCAGGGATGCAGACAGAGACTACATACTTCGAGAGACATCCAGAGAGAGACAGAGACAAGGAAAGAGAACAGAGAGGAAAGCAGAAATAGCAAGAGATTAAGAAACCAAGAGACTGGAGACAGAGGAGAACAAAGACGCTGGGCAAGAGGGAGAGACAGAAAAGAGATCAAGGAAAAAGGGAGGCAGAAACAGAGAGGAAAAGAAAACAGACTGAGACTGAGGAGGAGTCACATTTATTCATTAATTCCACATTTCCTGAGCACCCAGCACGGCAGGTGCAGTGTGAGGCACAGATGCATGCGAGCAGGACCAAGATGCAGCAGTAAAGACAGAAACGGAGGCAGAGACAGAAGGAGAGGGAGAGAGATGGAAAGGGCAGAGAGATGAGAAAGAGTGGCAGAGACAACAGGCCTGTAGGGAGAGAGGCAGGACCAGCTGCGGGACCTAGGGCAGCCTGGAGCCAGGGCAGGACCAGGGAGACCTGCCCCTTGAGCTACCCCCTCAGTCCCACGGCCAGCGGGGCAGTCTCCGCCTTCCCCCACAGCTGCCTGGCCTCCCTCACCTGCTGGCTCTGGAGGAGGCTCTGAGCGCTGACAGGGCCTCCCCTCCTCCTCCTGCCACCCCCCCCCCAGTCTCTGCCTGAACCCCAGCCCAACCTGGAGCAGGGGGACGTAGGAATTAGATGGGTATAGAACACTTCCTTTCCACCCAGAGACCACCTCAAGACCAGGAGATAGGAAAGGGTTACGCGGGGAGAAGGGAGGGGCTGAGCGTGTGGAATGAGTTTTCAGAAGAGCCAGAGTAGAAACCTCTTCCTTCTGGGGTCTGTGTACCAGCCCCCCATACATTAAAACCTCCCTGAAATCGGAACTGAGGGAAGGAGCCCCTTGTAGCACATGCTGAGCCCTCCCCCCCCCCCCTCCGTCGTCACACTGAGAACATGCCGCAGAGAAGAGGGTGGGCTGGAGAGGAAGTCACCTACCCGCTGGTGCCAGGTCTCTGGGCCTGAGAGAATCGCCAGTCCGTGTTGGGCGGGGCTTGCTGTGGAGAAAACAGACGAAAAGGGGCTGAGGACCCACAAGCAGTCAGAGTGCCACCTGAGCCCGGGGCTGGGCAGGGAGGGAAAGAGGGGGATGGGCACAGAGGGGACAAGAGGAGGGAGGGGCAGACTCATCGCCAAAGACAAAACGTGCCCCAAGTATCAGAGGTCTGAGGTACCAGAGGCAAAGAGATAAAGTAACATCGATCTGACCATAGAGAGCAAACCCCAACTCCTTTGCTAAAGAAAGAGCCCATTCCTCCCTGCCTGACTCAGAACTGCTGAGCTGAGATTCAAGGGCAGAAAGTATCTTCTCCCCACGCCCCCCCCCCAACGAGATTTTCATGAGAATTCCACGAGCCCTAGAAGGAATTTATTCAGCTCCTCAGCTGGGAACAAAGCATCCTTGCAGCAAGATGGCCGCTGCTCCGGGTAACCCTTTTTGCGCCAGGTTGTGCTGTAACATATTCAGAGGGAGCCCTCCTCCAGGCCCTTGGCTCTCGACGACCCCTTCCCACAGCTAAACACATTATTAATTTAGGAGTCATGCCAGACTGATTCTTTGCAGGGCCTCCAAGCCCCAGGACACCTCTCACCCCCAGAACTCTGCCAGACAATGGCTGTGACTGAGGAGGAGAGAACAAGGCCGCTCTGTCTGGGGCAGAGAAAACCGCCAGGATGGGGCCCGGCAGAGATCAAGCTCCCGCAGCCTCCAAGCGGAGCCAGTGAAGCCTCCGGGGCTCCTAAGGGGCTGATCTGTAGTCATGTTCCACCTGGACGACGGTGCGGGACTTTGGCCAGACTCTTCACTCCCGAGTCCAGAGGGTGTATTATTCCATCTCTCACACACACACACACACACACACACACACACACACACACACACACACACAC
>NW_027397085.1:26915531-26958263 GCF_003265705.2 Callorhinus ursinus
CACACACACACACACACACACACACACACACACACACACACACACACCCCACTCCAAGAGCCATCTCCTTAACCATTCTGAGGTGTGCTGGTAATTAACTCTCACACTCAGTCCCAGAAGCAGAGGAGAAATGTATCTCTGATTACACTGAGGAGAAGAAAGACCCAAGGCTGCCAAATGACTCACTCTGAGGCTCACAGGTGGCAGTGATATGAGCAGAACCCAGAAATTTAGCATCCCAGGTATACCATGAGTCACCAGCACTAGTCCAGGACTGCCATGGGGAACGGCACTGGGATGCCTACTCCTCAGCCTTAGACACAGGAGAATCTACATAGAGATGCAAGAACCATGACAGACTGGAAGAGAGTTACTGGGCAAAACTCACAACCTATGTAAGGACGGCGGGTCCAAAGCGTGTTCAGTCAGGGCTGCTCAGGGATAAGGAGCCCCAGAAGACTTTTCTCTAACATAAAGCCCTATGAAGGAAAGAATCCCATCTATGCCCCATCCCAGCAGATGAAGACTGCCCTCCTTCCTCCAGCTTTACAAGTGTAAGCGACTCAAAGTACAAATTCTGGAGTTAGACCCGAGTTAAAGCTTTCTCTACCACTTACCCTGTGAACTTGAGCAAGTCATGTGACCTTGGTGAAATTCAGTCATAAGGTGAGGAAGCTAGTATCTACCCAACAAAAATCTTGGGACGAACGAGTGAGGCGGTACTCAGAGGAGGTATCGCAGAAAGGCTCTCTCAATCAGCTATCACATAAAGTTGTTGTTTCAAACTCTAATTCCGATTCGGTAGGGGCAGGGAGGAACGTAACTATACTTTAAATAAAAGCTCCTGAGATTGTGGAAACTTGGAAACTTGTGCCTTTTACTACTATAGTTGTCCCACGTATGAGGGCCCCCTGGCATCTGGCAGAGGCTGTGGCTTTCCATCAGGCCGAGAAGGAAGGACTTGACAGAATCTCAGATACTTTGGCGACCCCCAAAGCCCTGAACCTAGATCGCAGGAACACATCAAGGTTACGACGGAGCCAAAAGCCTATCTCTGAGTGTCCAGGGTCCAGGTGCTCCACGTTCCCACTTCCTGTGATAGGACAGGGAGTGACTGTCACTGAAGTCCCAGGCTGCCTATCCTACCCTTGGGACCCAGGGTAGCTCAGCCAGCCCCCAAGGCTTCTGGGCTGGAGGCAATGGTGACCTCTGCTTGGAGCCCCAGCGGGATGGAGCAGCCCACCCTCGCCCTAGAGTTCCCAGACTCATATTCTTGCACAGAGGTGACCTGGTCTAGCCCCAGGTGGAAGCAGGAAGAGAATCCTGAGTCCTGGCAGGCCCTAGGAAACCACACCATGGGATCCTCACCAGGGTGTGATCAGTCAGCTGTGAGTACCTCCGAGGCCAGGAGCCAGGTGGCTGGGAAGCTGTGAGGGGCCTGGGAACAGTCAGTGCATGTAAACTTGACAGCAAGCACTGGCAGTTAAAGGCGGTGTGCATGTACGACCAAGTGGAGGGGGGGGTGCGCGTGTGCGCGCGCGCGCGCACCGAGGAAGGCCCATTGGTGCATGTGACCAGTGGGTGTGTTCTGCAGGGAGGATATGCTTGAAGGCTGGAGGTGTACCTCTACTGTCTACAGATGTGTTTGTCTGACACCGGGGTGGGGGGGTGGGGGGATAGGGATGGCTGACATTAACAGTGAAGTCACCCATCAAGGGAGTGGAAAGAGGAAACCTAAAGGCTGGTAGAGCAAGCTGGTTCGGGAGGCAAGCAGGCTGGGTGCAGGAGTAGATTTGCGACTGACTCCACCCAGGACCACGCCCCCACCCAACCCTGGCCATAAAAGATTACTGGATGCCAACCGGCAGGGATTGGTTCTACTTCCCCTCACCTACAATCACCACCACCTCCCGGTACTCAGAGTCCTATCCCCACTTTGGCGTTTTACGCAATCAGTCCAAATGGTTCCAAAAATCAGGTGGAGTGCAGGCAACACTGAGCTCCAACGCCCCCCTCCACCCCCACGACCCTCAGTCCCACCCTGAGAGGAGTGGATGCAGAAAGTCCCTTTTGTGGATGGGCTGCTTCTCCATCACAGCCCACAGGTGTCACCCTGGGCGGCGTGGAGCCCCTCACCTGGCTCCGCTCCCGCAGCGTATTGGAGCGGGACCGGTAGGCATCAGGCTCCAGCGCCAGAGCTGAGGGCTGCTGGACACTGAGGGGCCTTAGAAAAGTGAAGTCACTGCCATCCGAGGCTGGTGAGAAGCACGTCCTGTAGCAGTGGCTCTGCGAGTCCGAGGGCCGCAGCGTCACCTCCATGTACTTGAGCGTGCCATCTGAGCTCACCTGCAGGTTGGGACTAGACTGCTTATAGAAGTCCCGAGAGGGGGAGTCCTGGCGCCTGCAGCACTGGCTCCCACCCCCATCCGCATCTGTGTGCCCCCGAAGGCACTTAGCTGACAGAAAGGTGAAGGTGACTAAGGATAAGAGACTGATGGCTGCAAGAGCCACAATGAGGTAAAGGGTAAGGTCTGAACGCTCAGGAGGGTGTGAGAGGAAATCGCTGGACTTGGGCATTTCCTCGGGATCCTCGTCCTCCAGAACCAGCAGCACTGTGGCTGTAGAGGAGAGTGAAGGGTCACCGTTGTCCCTCACCAGGACCACAACCTGCTGGGTGTCAGAGTCATCCTCCCGTAAGGCCCGGGCTGTGCGCACCTCGCCGGTATGTGCAGACACCAGGAACAGTCCTGGAGCCGTAGACTGTGGCAACAGTGAATAGGAGAGCCATGCATTGTGGCCTGCATCAGCATCCACAGCTGTCACTTTGGTGACCAAGGAGCCGGGAGGAGCAGAGCGAGGGAGACGCTGGGGGACTGAGAGTTCCCAGCCAGGTCTTGGGTGCAGCACAGTTGGCGCATTATCATTCTGGTCCAGGACAAACACATGCAGAGAGGTGTTAGAATGCAGTGGGGGAGAGCCAGAGTCTCGAACCCCCACCATGATCTGCAGCATTTGCAGCAATTCATAGTCAAAGGTGCGTTGGGCAAAGACTCGCCCGTCCTCAGGGTTGACGTATACAAAGGAGGAAGCTGGAGCTCCCTGAATCTGATTCCCCACAATGGAGTAGGTGAGGTGAGCATTATCCCCAGTATCTGGATCCGAGGCAGCCACAATGCAGAGAAGGGAACCTGGAGGCCGGTTTTCTGGGATGTAAGCAGTATAGAGCTGCTGACTAAAGTATGGTGCATTGTCGTTAACATCCGAAATGTTGAGCCTGATGGTGAGATGTGTGTGTAGGGGAGGTGAGCCCGCATCACTGGCCAAAAGCTCAATGATATAGTGGGAGGTGGTCTCCCGGTCCAAAGGCTGGCTGGTTAGCAGAGAGTAGTGGTTCTCAGAAGGCTTAATCTGAAATGGCAGGTCCGGGGAGATATCAAGGCTCACCTCACCATTTCTCCCCGAGTCTCGGTCCCGCACATTAAACAAGCCCACTACTGTGCCCACCGGTGTGCTCTCCAGGATAGGGTTGACCAAAGAGGCCAGTAGTACCTCTGGGGCATTGTCATTGGCATCTCCCACATCCACCTGAATCATACAGTGGCCGTCCATGGCTGGCTGGCCTTGGTCACGGGCTCTTGCATGAATTTCATAGAAACTTGACTCCTCAAAGTCTATGGGACCCAACACGTGGATTGCTCCACTGCTAGGGTCTAGGCCAAAGAGATTACGCACTACCTCAGATGTATGGTCTCCGAAAGAATAGTCTAGCTGGCCATTGGTGCCCTCGTCTGGATCAGTGGCATTGAGGCGGAGTAGCAGTGTACCCACGGGTGTGTTCTCTGGGAGCCCCACACGAAGAACTGAGGACTGGAAGGTGGGGGCGTTATCATTGACGTCCAGCACTATGACAGAGATGAGGGTGGTCCCTGAGCGGGCTGGGATACCCCCGTCCACGGCAGTGAGCACCAGCTGATGTCTCGCCTGGGCTTCACGGTCCAGCTGCCGCTCTAGCACCAGTTCTGGGAACAGCTTTCCATCTTTTAGGGTCTTCACATTCAGAGAGAAGCGGCTGCTGGGGCTTAGAGTGTAGAAGCTCACAGTATTGGTGCCCACATCCGGATCCTGGGCACTATCCAGCGGGAATCGTGCCCCAAGTGCAGCTGATTCTGAGATGCGTATCACTCGCTCCGAGGTGGCGAAGCTAGGAGAGTTGTCATTGAGATCCAGGATCTCTACCTCTACACGCATTAGTTCCAAGGGGTGTTCAGTCACCACCTGCACAGGCAGCAGGCAGCTCATACTGGCTCCACACAGGCTCTCTCGGTCAATCTTTTGATTCACTGCCAGAGCACCACTCACCAAGCTCAGGGAAAAATAGTGTCCATTCTCCTCAGACCCCAACCGCAGTCGGCGGCTCGACAGATCTGTCACCTTTAAGCCTAGATCCTGAGCAACATTCCCCACCAGCGTCCCCGGCTCAGACTCCTCCACCACTGAGTAACGAAGCTGCCCGGACACCCAGCCCCAGCAGCACAAGGACAACATGCACAGCACTTGCCATTTCCCAGCGAGCTGTGGGGATGTCTCAGGCCCCATGACCCAGAAGTCCCTTCCTGGACACTGACTCTGTGCTGTCCTGTCTCCAAGGTAGACCCAGGTCTTAGAATGTAGCAGCTGAAATCCCTTATGTCTCCTTCCAGCCTCTTAAAAACTGCTCCGAGGTCTGTCTGCCTGCAGCAGTTCTTCTTAGTCACCAAATGGCGGGGGTGGGTGGGTAGGGGGATGGGAACTGAATCTGAGTGGAGCTGGGGAACAGGGGGAGGAGAGGTGGGCAGGAAGAGCAGATCCCCCACCTCTGCTCTGAGTCTGATTGGCCAAAAAGTCTGTCTGCTCTCAACCAATTATGAAGTCTCCTCCGTCCTGGAAACCTTAGGAACAGGCAAATCTGTGTCAATGAAACCTCCTACCTCCCCACTCATTTCATGCTGCAGGTTGATTCAGCCCCCTTGGCAGCAAAGTTTGACAGCTCAGATGGTGCTCAACAGGGAAGACAAAGTGGTACAAAACTTCTCAGTGTTCTGTCCCAGCAACTTCCCTCAGGACTTCAGAAGCGCCCACTACTTTGCTTAAACCAACAAAATTGTGTTCTTCCAGGGGAGGCAAAGCCCATGTGAAACCCCCTCCCCCATCCTGCCAAACACTGCTAAGATGAGAGAAAAGATTTGTTAGGATCCTGTCAAGCCTTGTTCTGACTCTCCATCAATGCTTTGAGGAATCTCAATGTCAGCTGATGGTTCCAGGACTCAGCTTTTCTGAGCTCCCTAACTTGAGCTGTGGAATGAGCCTAACAGCTTGTGGTAGGAGGAATGTTCCCGGGACTGATCCAGGTCCCCCAGGAGAGTGGCTAGAAGCTAGGCACGGTTTCTAGGATTTATGGTTTCACAACTCAACTTAAAGAGTTCCAGAGTGGCTGTCTCCGAGTTCCTCAGCTGTAGACCAGTTTTCTGACATTAAGTGATCTCACTTACATTGCTTTTCCCACCAAAGAAGTGATGCTCCCTTGCCCCCATTCTCCCGTATCTAGCTCAAATCTCAGTGGGGACCTGACTGGGATTCCTGAAGACCTGGACTCTGCTTGTACCTTGATGCCTCCCTACCCCCTTGGCTCTCTCCTCTTTGTGCTTCCTGCTGTTCCAAGCAGAGAGTTCTCTCTACATTGGGTTAGGGAGTACTTGATACTGTGGGGCAAATATATTAGTCCCCCTCAATTCACTGGGAAATGGTAACCTAGAGTCAAGGTAGTCCAGAACCTGGCCTCCTCATTCAAGAAGAGAAAGCATCCTCTTGGGTTTAGGCAACTGCCTGGGACATCCTACCCTTGTGCAGTAGAGCCTTCTACGCTCCCACACTCTGGCAGCAGGCTTCCACAATACCCTGACTCTTGATCATTACCTTCATTTCTTACCCTCGGATAAGGGCATAACCCACCCCAAGTACTAATCTGTGCCAGCTTCCTGGTTATTCACAAAACACTTCTAAAGCACACCATCTACCACACAGTTACCACTCACTATGGACTCTTACAGGGAGAGACCAACGGTCACTGGGATGTGACCCAGCCATAAGCCTGCATCAGAATAACCCTCAAGCGTTGGCTGAGCCTGCAAAGGTCTCACCTCTAGCCCATACAGAAGATCAGAGGGTGGGCAGCTTGGGCGAACAGGTTCCCCTGCCATAGGTGCACTGGGTGACTTCACCATCATGAAGCTATCACTCCGAGTGGGTGCAGAAGCCAAAGGTGTACAGCCATGAGAGTGGCCGCCCACATCAACAAACTTGATAGGGTCATCTGACCCTAGCTGGATTCGGAGGATCCCACTGGAAGGAGGAAGCCCCTCCCTCCTTCTAGATCGGGTGAGACAGGCACAGGTGCCAGCAGGAAAGCAGGTCACTCCACAGGCGGCCCCACGCAGACACTTCGAGAGTAGTGCCACGAATGAGCCAAAGGAGACAAAGCAAATTGCCACTAGTGATACGGCCAAGTAGAGGGTCAGGCGGGATTCTCCTTCCCTTGGAGCTGAAGATTCTCGAAGATCAGGGACAACTGGATGAGTATCTTCCTCCAAGGACACTAGTAGAGTAACAGAGGTAGAGAGTGGTGGGCTACCACTATCCTTTACCACAATGACCAGCTTCTGTGGTGGGAGATCAGCTGGGATGGGAACTGCCGTCCGTACCTCCCCAGCATAGCGAGAGACCGCAAACAGGCTGGGGTCTGGGGCCTCCAGCAACTGATAGGAAACCCAAGCATTGTAACCTGAATCCAAGTCCACAGCAGTCACTTTTGTGACTAGGTGGCCAGCACCAACTGATGGAGGCAGTGCTTGAGGACATAAGGAACCAGGCCGGGCCCTAGGGCGGAGCACAGCTGGGGCATTGTCGTTGAGGTCCAGCACAAACAGACGAACTGTCACAGTGCTACTAAGAGGTGGGTTGCCCCGATCCCGGGCCTGCACCTCAAACTGCAATGTCTGTGTTTGCTCATAATCAAAGGATCGAGTAGCATGAACAGCTCCTGTCTGGGGGTTCAGAGAGATAAAGGAAGAAGCTGAAACATCTCTATTTCTGGGCTCCAGAAGAGAGTAGGAGATAAGTGCATTCAAGCCAGAGTCTGGGTCAGAGGCTGCAAGGGAACAAAGCAGGTCCCCTGGGCGATTGTTCTCAGGAACAAACACCTCATGTGACCTCTGGAAGAAAGAGGGTGGGTTATCGTTCACATCTGAAATATTGAGGAAAATAGTCCTCTGGGTACTCAGAGGAGGATTCCCAGCATCAGAAGCAGTGACCATGATGTCATAGCTGGATTTGGCCTCTCGGTCCAAGGGCCCAGCAGTCACCAGGGAGAACTGGTTCCTGAAGGCAGACTTGAGGGCAAATGGCAGGTGGTCAGGAATACGGAGGCTCACGTCTCCATTTGACCCTGAGTCAGGGTCCTGCACACTGATGAGTGCCACTACAGTGCCAGGTTCTGCACTCTCAGGAAGAGTCCCAAGCTCTGAGGTCACCGTGATGTGTGGGGCATTGTCATTTACATCTAGGAGATCCACCCGAAGGCTGCAATGTTGCTCCATGGCTGGAGAACCCCCATCGCGAGCCCGAATATCAAATTCATAGTAATTCTCACTCTCAAAGTCTAGGGGCCCCTGAAGAGTAAGCTTTCCAGTAGTCGGGTGAAGGCTAAAGAGGTTTCTCACACGATCAGGGGTGTGACCACTGAAAGAAAAGGTGACGTTACCACTGGGACCCAGGTCTGGGTCAGAGGCATTGAGCTGGATGAGCAGCATGCCGGCTGGGGCACTCTCCAACACACTAATCCTGTAGCTGGATTGCTGGAAGGCTGGGGCGTTGTCATTCACGTCCAGCACAGATACCCGGAGCTCTGCGGTGCCAGATCTCGGGGGGTTCCCTCCATCCACAGCAGTCAGCACCAGGCGGTAGTCTGACTGCTTCTCCCGATCCAAAGGCTTCTCCAGGAGCAGCTCTGGGACCAGGCTGCCGTCGCTGCGCTTCTTAACATCCAGTGCAAAGTGTTCATTGGAGCTTAGTCTATAGCTGCTGATAGAATTGCTCCCCACATCTGCATCCTGAGCCTTTTCCAAGGGGAAACGCTGTCCTGGAGGAGCGGCCTCCCCAATTTCCAAGTCCAGCTGCTGCCGAGGAAATCGGGGGGCGTGATCATTCACATCCACGATTTCTACCTCCGCTCGGTACATTTCCAAAGGCCCTTCGGTTACAAACTCCAGGGGCACGATGCAGCTGGTACTGAGTCCACACAGTGCCTCTCGATCAATTGGATTCTTGATGAGCAGGGCTCCGCTGTCCAAATCCACACGGAAGTGTCTTTGGTTCACCTCTCCAGCAACCTGCAGCCTACGAGCTGACAGACTCTCTGTATCCAGCAGGAAATCTTGGGCGACATTCCCTACAAAAGTCCCTTCCTGTGACTCCTCTGGGACTGGGTAGCGGATCTGCCCACAAACGTAACCCAGGTGGCAAATGAGGAACAAAAGGGTAGCCCCCCAGCAGATTTCTACCCAGCTTCCCACCTTGCGGAGCATTGCTGCTTCCCGCTAGCCCCTCTACCTGGTCCTGGGAAGCAGAAGAAGCCGACCCGCCCCAAACGGCAACAGCAGCTGGAGACACCTCTCTCTCTTTCGTGGCGCCGCTCTGGCGCGCGGCTGGGCCGGCGCCGCAAGGGTTACACGCCGTTTTTGCTGGTGGCGGGGTAGATTTGTCTGCCTTCCACCACCCGATTGGTAGACAGCAGCTCCTGGGCTCAGCCAATAGGCTGAGCAGAGAACATCCCAATAGCAGCAGGGTTAATGCGTCGCAGCACTGGAGAAAAAAAAAAACAAAAACCCAAAAACAAAAAACCACCTATCTTTTCGCCTTCCTCCCAATCAACAGCATTTCTTTCTATAGGTTTATTATCTCTATGAGAGGCAGACAACATGTATGTATGCTCTTTTTTCCCCCTAACACACCAACGTCCCCCCGCCCCTTCTCGGCGGGGTTGGGGGGGGCGGGAAACAGACAGCCAGAGCCCTAGCAACCTGCAGCCCAGAGAGGAGTAGCCATTTGAGACTGGTCACTTTGTCCAAGCCAGTGTTGTCATCCACCAATATTCTAAATGGGTAGTTTCTGCCTCAGTCTGATGTATTAGAGGAACAACTAATTAGAAGCAGTGCCGTATACTCAAAACTCTGCTCCTCTGCAGATTATTCAGAAACATATCCATCTCTTTGCAGAAAGACTTACACATTAATGTAGCCACTTAAATTTATGCAGCACACGTTTTTGTTGTAACAGGAGGTGCAGCAGAAACCAAATCTCTCTTATTCAGACACTAGCTAGTGATACACTGAATTACCATTCATTGATTTCAAGGACAGTATAGAAGGAGATGAAGCAAGGTGGAGGGAGCCAGGAGAGGGAGATGTTCCAAATCAGTAAAGAATCAGTGTGTCTGGGAGGCGCTAAGGACTAGATCTCATTACCTGGCAGAATGCTAATGTTCACAGATTTAATAGCTTCCTTGAATGATTGAGTTCAGCCACTAACAGCTCTGTGCCCACAAATCCCCTTTATTTGACACCATGGTATGCTTGATTTGTTGTTAATTACCACAAGAGACAGTTTCAAACGAGCAAGCTTTTCACTTGGCCCCAGGGGGCCTCTTGGAGCTAGAGACTGGATTCACTCTAGACCCTCTCAGGAGCCTGGCTACCACCTTGCACACACACAGAAACACAGATCATCTCACACTGTAGTTACCTGCAAGCTATAATCCTAGTGACAAACACATCAGGAGCACAGAGAGAAAAATCCAGCCTGATCTGGACATAAGATTTCTTAACTCATCTGAATCCTCACCTAGGTCACCACAGGCTGCAAAAACCACCAGCGAAACCCAAGTTTCTTATCCTCCCCAGATTTTTAACCAAACCCGTAATCCTCAAGAATATCCTTTTGACTATGGTGAAGCTAGCAACCTACATTCTGGTCTCAAAGAGAGGGATCTGGCTTTCTCTCTCTCTCTTTTTTTTTTTTTTACCAAAAAATAACTAAACCTCCTCCCAGAGGAATGATGGAGGTATCAATCAGTCTGACCTACCAGGTGTTTGGGGCAGGATTCACTATCACAGTGAATGGCACCAGCATCAACCCAGCTGCCTCAGTCAGCAAAGGGGAGGGACAGGCAGAGCCATCCTTGACTCGTTCCTCTCCCTGACTCCCTATATCATGTCAATCAACAAGTCCTGACGATTATACTACAGTCAAGCATTTATCAATCTTCTCCTCAAGTATTTTAACAGCCTTTTAACTGTTCTCTTTGTCTTCGGTAGCAATATCCCCAGTCTATTTTACTTATGGGTGCCAGGATAATCGCTCTAAAACAAAAAACCTAGATGCATCATACATATGTGAGTTCAAAATTCTGCAGTGACTATCATCGATACAGAATAAAATCAAAACTCCTGGGTCTGGCCTAAAAATAACTTAAGATCTAACTCCTGCCTACTCCCTGCACTTTATCTCTTGCCAAGACTGTTTTACAAACATATTTTAAGGTCCAGCAATCATGAAATATCATTATCCATCTGCATGCAATTCCCTGCAAGGACCTTTTTCCTTCTTCCCTTTTAGTTCTCAACTTAAGTTCTTAGCTTTCAGCTCAACTTTATGTTCTCAGCTCAAGCATCACCACCTCTATGAAATCTTCCTGATTTCCCCAGGCTGGATTAGGTGTTTCTTTCCCTTTGCTCCGACAGCTTCTTGTGTTATGCAGACCTTCACTGTTATTTTTTTTTTTTGCCTCTGTTTCCTATGGTACTCTAGACACCATAATAACACGAAGTGTGTCTTTTCATCTTTTATAGTGTCTGTACATGGGGTTGCTCAATAAATGGTGAATTATTGTTATCATTAGTTCAATAGTAGTTATTGAATACTTAAGACTTACATGAATATATTCACTATGCTTTATATGACTACTTTCAACTTACACAACCATTTTGAAGGATATTATCTTTATTTTATAGATGAGGAAACTGGAGTTTAGAGAGGTTAACAGATGTGCCTAAAGCTAAACAACCACTATGTGTGGCACTAGGATTCCCCCCACTCCCATCTCTGGTTTGTCTGGAAAGAAATAAAGTCTCTTTCTATAACATCTTAAATGATTTTTCTACTAGTTTGTCATCTGTGTGACCATAAACTGGCCTTTTACTGATGCCTTTCATATCCAAGAACTAGACCTCTTACAGGTCTCAATATTTGCAAGTTCACACCAAAACAAACAGGCATACAGTTGATTACTAGCATTGGAACATCATAAAGCCTTAATCCTACAAATCCCTGACTTGATCTTTTTATACCAAGTGTGTGATTTTCCCATCTTTACATGGTAAAAACAGTTTTATTGAGATACAGTTCACATACCATACAATTCATTCATTTAAAATGCACAATTTGGGGGCGCCTGGGTGGCTCAGCCGTTAAGCATCTCCCTTCGGCTCAGGTCATGATCCCAGGGTCCTGGGATCCAGCCCCGCATCGGGCTCCCTCCTCTGCAGGAAGCCTGCTTCTCCCTCTCCCACTCCCCCTGCTTGTGTTCCTTCTCTCGCTGTGTCTCTCTGTCAAACAAATAAAATCTTTAAAAAAAAATGCACAATTTGATGGTTTTTAGTATATTCACATATACTAAAAGGATACAACCATCACCACAATCTAATTATAGAACATTTCTGTCATCCCTCAAAGAGGTTCCATACCCACTGACCAGCTCTAGATTTTTTAAGAACAGCTGCCCAGATGCTAGTGGTTTAGGAAGATTTTCTCTTTAGATGACTGAAGCATCCTCTTATGTCTTCTCTACGTTGCTCCTCTAGAGCTATTCTATACACATATGTATTTTTATACATTTATTTATGTATTTGAGTATAGTTGACAAACAGTGTTACATTAGTTTCAGGCATACAACACAGCAATTCAGCAAGTTTATAGAGCTATTCTATAGAATATTTTAAGGTTGGGAAATAACAGAATTTTCTAAGTTCGGCCTGGCCCAGTAAGTCTGGTTCTGTGAACACCAGAATAACACTTCGCTTCATAAATGTGTTGATAGCCTGGTAGATTCTAGAGCAGTAGTTTTCAAACTAGTCTGCACATTAGAATCACTTGGGGACCTTCAAAAAATACTGATCCCTGTGTCCCACCCCCAGGGATTGTGCTTTAATTGGTCTTGGGTGTGGCCCAGGCTTCAGAATTTTTAAGGGGTCCCCAGGTAATGCTAGTGTGCAACCAAGTCTGACAGCTTCTTCTTTCTGGCTGTCATCTTTCCTTAGCCTTTCCATTTATGCCTCTACTTTGTCATTTCTGGCTGTCTCCAGATTTTCTCATTTCCAAGGTGTGTTTAAGATTGGGGGTGGGCAAATAATAAAAATAGTAATAGTGATAACTAAGAATTTTTTAACACTTAGGATACACCAGGTTCTGAGATTAACTTGGCCAAGGACTCACAGCTGATAAGTAGTGGAGCCTCATCTGTCTAACTGCCAAATCCAAGGGTTAATAACAATCATACACTTATTAGGATACTAATATACTTTATTGGTCATAAAATAATAGTGGTTATCCCACAACTGGAAGTGTGTATCAGTTTCACTCCAAGACAAAAGCCTTGCAGTTACCAGCCTGAATAAATGAGAGCTTTACCTTTCTCAAGTTACAAATTTACCTACCTTTTACATTGTGTATTGTGTGTATACTTAAGAAAAATAATGCTGGAAGGATAGGGATTATTCGCTGAGGGTACAAAAGAACTTTCAATTTGTACCATATGTTCTTTTGGATTGTCTGGATTTATTTTTAAAATAAATGATTACTTTTACTTTTATAATTAATGGTGTGTTATATCTTCAGATTTAGGGATTCATGTTAGTATAATTATTTCTTTATACTGTTCTCTATTTTCCAAATTTTTTTTAAGATTTTATTTATTTATTTGACAGAGACACAGCAAGAGAGGGAACACAAGCAAGGGAAGTGGGGGAGGGAGAAACAGGCTTCCCATGGAGCAGGGAGCCTGATGAGGGGCTGGATCCCAGGACCCTGGGATCATGACCTAAGCTGAAGGCAGACGCTTAATGACTGAGCCACCCAGGTGCCCCAATTTTCCAAATTTTCCATAATACTACTATACCATAAAAATATTTTGTAAGTAATATACACATTATTTCCAGCAGTGTACTTGAATTAAAACTTGAAGGACACCTAGAATTTTATTTCTTTCATAGAAAATCATCTGAGAACAAGGTACGGGATCTGTGTAGGCAAAGGAACATTATCAGTAAACCATCAGTTTTAATGAAGATGTAGCAATCAAATGAAAGATGGACAAATGAGGTACTTACTATATTCCAAGCATCTGTCACCGGTTAGAGATATCTAGCAGCTTTTTCTCAATGCAAATGACACCAAGCTAAGTTCTGAGTGCTGAGATCTTGGCTTATAATTTAATGCCCCCTTAGCAAGATTGGTTAGTTGTGACAGCGTGAACGCTGAGGGTGGGAATAGGCGCCACACATGAGTCAATCAACTCTACATTGTGTGGGTCCACAAACCACACTCTAGCCAGGCCATCCTTTTCACAAAGGCATGATGTTTGATCTAGGCAGGGCAAGGTGAAAATATGGATGCATCATTAGGAAATCATCTTCATCACTAAAAAACAGCTCCATTCCTTCCTGAACCTGGTGCAGGCATCAAAAAGCATTAGTATCCTTCTGGGATGCTAACCCTTACCTGTCCAGGAGGGGAGCTCTCTGCCCCCAACACTTGCCTATAGAACACCGGATCACAGCTCCGCAGCGTGTTCTGGCGGCTGGCCAGCGGGCTGGCAGTGCCAGGTTTCTTCAGCAGCGGGTCGCTGCGGCGTGAGTCGGTGGTGAGGTACACCTGATGGTAAAGGTGTGGTGGCATCAGGCCACCCCGCACGGCATCTGCATGCAGAGAGGATCCTGGTGTTCGGTACAGGGAGCTCACTGGAGCTCGGTACAGGTCCCTGGACTGCTTCCACTTGTAAACTTTGAATATAATCACTCCCAGTACTGTGACTGCAAACCCCACAGAAACCAGGATTAGAGAGAGGAGTAGATAAAAGGTGAGATTTTTGTTCTGCTCCCGAGGGGCAGAGCCGGAGGGGAACTCAGCCCGGGCTTCAGGAGAATCCTCGGTTACTGACACAGTCAGGGTTGCAGTGGTGGACAGTGATGGCTCCCCATTGTCTTTGATCAAGACCATAAGAGTCTGCCTGGGCACATCTGTGTCCTGGACTGCACGGGAAGTACTGACTTGACCTGTGTGAAGCCCCACGGCAAAAAGGCTCTGGTTGGAGTCTCCCAAGAGGCTGTAGGAGAGCCAGGCATTGTGCCCTGCATCGGGATCCCAGCCTACCACCCGTGTGACCACATGGCCAGGAGCAGTGGCTCTGGGCAGCACCTCCACTGAGCTCCGGCCAGGCCGGGGGTATAAGACCTGGGGGGCATTGTCATTGCGGTCAGTGACAAATATATTCACGCTGATGTTGGTGGTCAGGACTGGACTGCCCCCATCACTGACATGAGCTATTATTTCGAACTCTCGCCGATCTTCATAATCCAGGGGCACTAAGGATGACACGATGCCACTGTCACGATTTATTGTGAAATAGCGGCCCACTAGCCCAGTTTCAGCTCCTTGCTCCAAGAGAAAGAAGGAAAGGCGAGCATTCTGCGGGGCATCTGGGTCCCAGACACTTAGATTTAGTATTGGAACCCCAGGGATGTTATTTTCCTCAACATAAACATCATAGGAGGATTGGGAAGACTGTGGAGGGTTGTCGTTGATGTCAGAGACTTGTACCTGCACAACTGTAAGAGCTGAGAGAGAAGGGACTCCCGAGTCTCGAGCAGTAATGCTGAGGTTGTATTCTGGGACAGTCTCACGATCCAGAGCTGCACTGGTTTTCAAAGTAAAGTAATTCTTGAGCGAAGAAGTAAGGCTGAAGGGGAGACCTGGAGGAACCTCACAAGTCACCAATCCATTCTCCCCAGCATCCAGATCGATCACGCTGAGCAAAGCAATGACAGTTCCAAGCGGGGCATCCTCAGGGACTGGGCTGTACACGGAGGTGACTGTGATCTCTGGGGCATTGTCATTCACATCCACAACCTCCACCAAAACTTTACAATGTGCTCCTTCTGGAGTGGCACCTTTGTCTTTGGCCTGTATGTAAATCTCATGGAGTTTTGTGTCTTCGAAGTCCAGGCGACCCTTGATTGTCAGCACCCCAGTTACAGGATCTAAGGAGAATAGGTCTCGCACACTGGCACGGTTGTGGCTGCCAAAAGAGTAAATGATTTCACCATTGGGGCCTTCATCCAGATCGGTTGCATGAACTTGCACCACGAGAGTGCCAGGGGCTGCATCCTCCAGGACACGCGCACGGTACAAAGACTGATTGAAGGTAGGTGCATTGTCATTCGCGTCCAGCACAGTGATGCGAATGGGAAGGGTGGCGGAACGAGCCGGAGTTCCTCCATCCAAAGCCGTCAGCACCAACTGGAGACTTGGTTCTCGCTCCCAATCAAGGGCGCGCTCCAGCACCAGCTCCGCGTACTTGGTGCTGTCCTCCCGCGTCTGAACGCGAAGTGCAAAGTATTCATTTAGGCTCAGCTCATAGGTTTGTAAGGAGTTGCTTCCTACATCAGGATCGTGCGCGCTCTCCAGCGGGAAGCGCGTGCCTGGCGCCACGGCCTCGCTAATCTCCAATTTCATTTCCCGGGTAGGGAAAGAAGGATTGTTGTCGTTGATATCCTGGATCACCACTTCCGCGCTTAACAGCTCTAGTGGGGTCTCCACTACCAGCTCCAGAGTTACGGTACAGGAGGGCAGTGTCCCACAAAGCTCCTCTCTATCCAGGCGGTCATTCACGAACATCTCTCCAGTCTCCCGGTTCACCTCAAAGAACCTTCGGCTAGTTCCGGACAACACCCGGAGCCTGCGGGCTGACAGGCTGCTGAGATCCAAACCAAGGTCCGTGACCACATTGCCCACCGCAAAACCTTTCTCTCTTTCCTCCAGGATCTCATAGCGAACGACGGCAGAAGCCTTGTGCAAAGCACCAAGCAGAAACAAAACTCCCACCACTCTTCCGATGCTTACCAGTCCGCTCCTCCAGGCCTCTGGGACCATCTCACTCAAAGGCAGTTCCTCTTAGCAAGGTCCAGATCTTTCCGGCTTTTTCGATGAGAAACTTTCAGCGGGTTAGCGCTTGAGCGCTGGGCGCGGAGTCGGACATGGCTTTCCGGATGCCGTTGATTTGCTCGCCGGCTGTTCAGTCTCTGCCTCATCCCGGGGCGCCGAGAGGGGACGGGCTGGGGCCCGATCTCCAGCGTCTTCATTGGCCGACAGCGGCACGCAGAGTCCCAGCCAATAACTGCACGAAGAATGCGCTAGCGCCGGGCTCTCTGAGCGGGACAAACGCTACCGACAGGAGCTTCACTTTCCTTTGGCTTCTTTCCAGAGTTTAGGGCCAAAGCGTCTTGGTAGTTATCTGTACATCGGAAACGTGCCTTAGCCTGGAAAGCCCACTGCAGAGCGATGAAGCTGGCTGTTCTGCAAGTTTTCAAACCAAACCAAAGCCCATTGTACATTTTAATCGCTGTCTGTAATTGCAAGAAGGGAGGGTCAAACCAAACCGAGAATGATACAACACTGTCTGGAAAAACACAAATTTGGTTTGTTGGAGGGCTGGGTAAATACTATCCAGCTGGATTCTACATGTAAGGGGGCATTTAGCATTTCTGTGGAAATGTGAATAATTTCAGCTTTATCTCTTACCAAATAAGACTGTATAATTTTATTACTTCTTCAGTGGAGAAAATCAACAGGAGCCACTCTTTGTTCAGTTTAACTGTGTTTTATGAAATTTAAAATTCAGGTTTCTTTTAAAACTGGATGTTGTTCTTTAGCTCTCTTTTTTAAGATTTTATTTATTTATTTGACAGAGAGAGAGAGCAGGAACACAGGCAAGAGGAGTGGGAGAGGGAGAAGCAGGCTTCCCACAGAGCATGGAAACCGATGTGGGTCTCAATGTGGGGCTCGATCCCAGGACCCTGGGATCATGACCTGAGCTGAAGGCAGATGCTTAAGGACTGAGCCACCCAGGCGCCCCTTAGCTCTCATTTCTTAAGAACCAGGGAGCAATGTAACATTTCCCTACCCCATTTCCCAACAAACATAACCTCAACCATAATGCAGAATCTCAAATACTTCCCTTTACATGGTCAATCCATTTCCCAAGATCCTGTGTTCATATGCCACAAAGAGAAGATGCATTGCTAAAAAAGGATAATATCCCCCTACCCCCAAAACAGAAAAAATCCAGGCCAATCATCACCTTTATAAAATGACAGAGATATAGCAGCAAAGCTCCATGGTCTTTAGAGAATACAAAGCTTTTAACCCAAAGAATAAAGAGCCTTGAGTTTTCTGCATTAAGATTATAACTCATGAAACAAACAAAATAGTGATTAGGATAATGAATAAGAGAATCAAGTATGAAATAAGTCGGCTAAGTTGTACATCCTTGGGCAAGAAACTACCCTCACAGGGTTTCTGGGTCCTTATCTTATAAAATGAATAAGGCAGGTAAAATGCCTGGCATAGAGTAAGCCTCAATTACTGATGCAAATCACCCTATTAAATATGAGATGTAAAGTTTTAGAGCCTCATACTATTTCTGTATACTTGTCTTGGACATCACTTTGATTGCTTACAGTCCTTTCTGAAATGTAAATGAATCCTGAGGCGGGGAGATAGTCAAACAGGTTAAATAAGTAGGTAAGTATGTAAGTATAAAGAGGATATTTACTGAAGAGATGAAAATCCCTATTGGACCTGTTTCTCCATGTCCTCAATACTTTATCCTTTAAACCTCCTAGGTTTTTGGGGTTTTTTAATGAGTGACACAAGTGGGGAAGTTTATTAAAGCTCAAGTATATTCTCCAGATGTTAGATCAGGTAACCTGAAGAAAGAGCTGCACACCCTGGACATGAACAGACACTTCTGCAAAGAAGACATGCAAATGGCCAACAGACACATGGAAAAGTGCTCCACCTGACTTGCCATCAGGGAAATATAAATCAAAAACCACAATGAGATACTACCTTACACCAGTTAGAATGGTTTAAATTAACAAGACAGGGAACAACAAATGTTGGCAAGGATGTAAACCCCCTAGTTTTAAATACTATTTGACAACTGATCAGACCACCAAGGCTGATGGGCATTCATACAAAGAATATATTCAGAATATAGAATATGGCCTAGTCATTTACTACTCAAAGTGTGAGCCAAGAACCAATGGTATAGGTATCACCTAGGAGCTTGTTAGAAATGCAGAAATGCCCTACTCCGTACCTACTGACCAGATTTAACACAATACCTGTGTGATTTGAATATTAGGGTTTGAGAAACACTGACCTGTGGTTTATTCAGAAATAATGGTTTATCAATCTTTTTTTTTCCATTCACCATCACTTAATTACAACATGGCTTTTGAAAACTAGCTTCTAAAAGTCAAAATAGTTTTCCCATTTATAATAAATCCCATAGTTTTCTTAAGACCTCTTCATCAGTCAGCAGAACCCTCTTGGCTCCATTTTCCATAGTAACCACAATGATCTTCTTTAAAAAAATTTTTTAAGATTTTGTTTACTTGAGAGAGAGTATGCAAGCAGCGGGGAGGGACAGAGGGAGAGAATCTCAAGCAGACTCCGTGCTGAACATGGAGCCCAACTCAGGGCTCAATCCCACAACCCCAAGGTCATGAACTGAGCTGAAACCAAGAGTTGGACACTCAACCTACTGAGCCACCCAGGTGCCCCTGATCTTCTTAAAATTTTAATTAGATGACACAATTATTCAGCTGAAAACTCCTCAGTAGCATCACACTGCTCTTGAAATAAAATACCAGGTTGCCTGGGTGGCTCAGTTGGTTAAGCAACTGCCTTCGGCTCAGGTCATGATCCCAGGGTCCTGGGATGGAGCCCACACTGGGCTCCCTGCTCTGTGGAGAGCCTGCTTCTCCCTCTCCCTCTGCCGCACCTCCTGCTTGTTTTCTCTCTCTGTGTGTCAAATAAATAAATAAATAATCTTTTAAAAAAAAGTATAATTGAGGGGTGCCTCAGTGGCTCAGTCAGTTAAGCATCTGCCTTCGGCTCAGGTCATGATCCCAGGGTCTTGGGATGGAGCCCCGTGTCAGGATCCCTGATGAGTGGAGGAGTCTGCTTCTCCCTCTCCCTCTGCCCCCCCCCACTGTGTTCTCTCTCTCCCTCTCTCAAATAAAAATCTTGAAAAAATAAAGTATAATTGGCAAATATAATTGTAAAAATTTAAGGTGTAAACATGATGATTTACTATACTATAAAGTAATTACCACAACATAGTTAACACATCCATCACCTCCATTAGTTACCAATATGTTTGTGTGTGTGTGTGGTGAGAACAATTAAGATACAGTCTCTCAGCATATTTCAACTATATACTACAGTACTGTTAACTATAGTCAACCTACTGTACATTAGAGTCCTAAAACGTATTTACCTTGTAAGTTTGTACCCTTTGACCAACACCTCTCTACATTTAATGATTATTAATACAGCAATCTTCATGCCAGTGACCTAGCAATCATAAAATGCACTAAAGATTACATAGAGTCAATTATATCCATCCATTTTCCCTAGGGGTAAGCGTTTTTGGAAGATACACTCTTTCAAGCTACCAGTGGGCCTAACGAAACTATTCCTTAACCTAATGATTTGAAAAACAAAATACAGTTTGCTAAAGAGATAAATAAGGTGTGGTAATACAACTCACACTAGGGAAAAGAACAAAGATAGGAAATGGAAGCACCATGTTATATGATAGGATTATAGGACACAATTTTCCAGTCTCTATTTTCCTTCCTTTCTGTTAATTTCAAGAGAGCCTCTGATCAATGAGATACAGCAAAGACAATTTTAAAATAGAAAGTAAATATATTACACGTGTCAAGTGTGAAGCCTTCAGGTCAGAAAGACGTGAGTTCCCATACTGGATATTACACTTAGTAGCTATGTACCAATAAAGTTCTTATTTTTAACTTCTCTTTCATTTTATCTGTAAAATGGGAATAATAATAGCACCCCTTGACATAACCAAGCATCTCAATCTGTTAATATTTTAACAGTTTTACATTTACCATAGAGTCCACCTAGACAATCAATGATTTTTAGTACATTTATAGTTATGCAACCAACACCACAATCCAGTTTTACTGTATTCCCATCACCCGAAAAATGCCTTAATCCTGTCTGCAGTCAATCCTTGCCCCTACCCCCAGCCTCAGGCAACCACTGAGCAAAAGTTCCCAAGTCCAGGGTTCCTGGCTGTCTCGGTCACTACAGCATGCAACTCTGGATCTCTGGGTTTTGAATTCAAGTGACCACATTAAGTGCAGAGATTACTTACAAATAAAATCTTAAAAAATTCCCAAGTCATTCTTTAACATCTTTTTCTACATTTCCACATTCAATTAATTACCAGTACATGCCAATGCCTACTACCTCCAAAATGTATTTTGAATCTATCAATTACTTTTCCTCTCTACTGCCACTTCCTGAGCCAAATACCTTAAATACTGTCCTATGACTGGCTACCTAATTTGAAAGGCCAATGAAAAATGAAAATAGGGGGATCCTTGTTTAAAAATTAAGAATTTCAAGACAATAACAGCAAGGCACTAACCCAAATTGCAGGGCCCTTCTAAGAAAGGGGACCCATGTGACTGTACAGATCACATGCTCATGAAGCTGGCCTTGCCTGGCACAGAGGAACCTCTCAAATATGTCCTAATATCATTTTTAAATCCTGGGTAACTACATCATAATATTATTTATTCTCAGAGTATCTGTAATATAAAAAAATCCTGCTCATGGTACTGTTAAATTATTGCATTCAAGGAAAAAGTATATGTATTATCCCCTTAAAATCCTAAATATCATCTAGTAATCTTTCAATTTAACATAATTTGCCTATTTGAGGAATACTCCAAGGTCAAATTAAGGGATCATTTCAGGAGAACTGGTATAAAAACAGATAACCAAGAGATTAATCAAACACATATCACAATTTACACAGGTGGGAGATTAAGGATTTGGTGAATAAGCTAAAGAGTTTAGCCTTAATATTTATCTGAAGTTTATTTACATGAAAAAAAATATCTTGCATACTTTGATTTGAAAAGATCTATGAATCTTAAAAATAAGTTTTATATCCATTCTATCTCCCCTCAGAACAAGAAGAAATTATCTCATCAATAAGAAACAAAACAGGGGGCACCTGGGTGGCTCAGTCCATTAAGCATCTGCCTTAGGCTCGGGTCATAATCTCAGGGTCCTGGGATCAAGTCCTGCATCAGGCTCCCTGCTCAGAGGGGAGCCTGCTTCTCCCTCTCCCTCTGTGTGCACTCTCTCTCTCTCTCTCTCAAGTAAATAAAATAAGAATAAAATAATTTTAAAAAGAAACAAAACAGAAGATTATAGGGGAAGGGAGGGAAAAATAAAGTAAGATGAAATCAGAGAAGGAGACAAACCATAAGAAACTCTTAACTGTAAGAAACAATCTGAGGGTTGCTGGAGGAGAGGTGGGTAGGAGGATGGGCTAACTGGATGATGGGCATTAAGGAGGGCACTGATGGAATGAGCACTGGGTGTTATATACAAGTGATGAATCACTGAACTCTACCTCTGAAACTAATACACTATATGTTAATTAATTGAATTTAAATAAAAACATATTTTGAAACTACAGGGACACCTGGGTGGCTCAGTCGGTTGAGCTTAGCGTCTGACTCTTGGTTTTGCATCAGGTCATGATCTCAGGGTCGCGAGATTGAGCCCTGCATTGGCCTCTGTGTTCAGCAGAGTCTGCCTAAGATTCTTTCTCCCTCCCTCTCCCTCCATCCCTCCCCATCCCCCTGCTCATGCACATGTGTGCCCTCTCTCTAAAACAAAGAAATAAAATCTTTAAAAAAATATTTTGAAACAAATCACTGATTTTAGGGATCAAAAGTTTAAGAAAAAAAGATGTTTACCTCGTTGCCTATTTGAATGCTATTCTTATCTAGTCCTGATCACATTAGTACTCTCTTACTGTTTATTAGATAAGAAACTCAAATATGCCAGGAAACTACCTGCAAAATATTAATTGCCCACTTGAAAATCTTCCAAGAGACCTAAATTCTCCTTAGAGAGATAAAATTTGTTCAATTTCCCCCCAGCATGATTATATTTTTATCTAAATTATCAGTTCTCACCAAATGGATAGCCTTGTGTAGTTGAATTGTTTATTTTTTAATGAAGTAATTCACTTCAAAATATACTGATAACTCTGAGTGAGAAGGAAGTGTAACTTTCTGATCTTTAAGCCCTCTATCAATATAAAAGTTTAGTACACAATAAAGATGCTATCTCAAATCACTAAGACAAAGATGAAGCTTTTAATGAACAGTACTGAGACAACTGGACAGCCATTTGAAAAAGAAAAAAAGATAAAATTAGAGCCATACCTCAGCACACACAAGAATAAAACCCATACAGATCAAGGATTCCAATGTAAAAACAAAAAATCATTTAAGTACTAGAAGAAAACGGATTAATTTTTCTGTAACCTCAACGTGGGACAAGGCTTTCTAAGCATGACTCAAAACCTAAATGCAATATAAGAAAAGACTGATTAATTTGATTACATAAAAATAAAAAGGAAAAAAGACAGAAGTGCAAAAAATACTCTAAACAAAGCTGAAAGACAAATGACATACTGAAAAAAAAAACTCGTAACTTATATCTTGGGCAAAGAGCTAACATCTCTAAATACATAAATAACTTTTTTTAAATTTCCGGACAAGGCAGTAAAAAAATCATACAGTAAAATGAACATAAGACATGAACAATTTTTAAAGAGATAAACTGTCTCTTAAATATGTGAAAAGATCTTTAAATTCAATCATAATGAGAGAAACTCTAATCAAAACTATTTTGAAATTTTTTAAATAATCACATTAACAAAAATTAAAAAACTTGACAACATACTCTAAAGAGGAGGCTATGGGAAAATAAGCATTCTCATCTACTGGTAGGAATGCAAAACAGTACAACCTATATGGAGGGAAATAGTTACATCTAACAAACGTATATATGCATTTACCCTATGACCTAATAATTACACTTTTAGGAATACACCCTGAAGATACACCTCAAAAATTATGAAAATACATATGTACCAGATTATTCATTACAACATTTGTAATTGCAAAAAGATTAGAAATTACCTAAATGGCAAACTATAGATTGATTGAATAGACTATGGTATGTACACATATAACAGAGTTTTAGGAAGTTATAAAAAATAAAGATCTCTAAAAATTAATATACAATGATTTCCAGGATATAATGTTAGTACAAAAAGCAAAGTGATAACTTTTACTTCTGCTCATGTGGAACTAGCCATAGCATTATTAAGCAACCTTGAACACTGATGAAAATATGTGCAAAAATGCTCTTAGACACTGGCTTAAAAGGAATGGGAGACCAAGAGAAGGGAAACAAACAAGGTGAATCCTAGGATCTCTAATATTTTGCCTGGAGGCAATTTTCAGACCATGGGGCAAAAAAGGGGAAACCCAAGAATAACAAAGTGGTCTTGCTGAATTCAGGAGTAGAAATTAGAGTTTGGAGAGGATGAGGCAGGTAGAATTTGCAGAACAGAAAATGGAGCTATGTAAAGAATTTCAGAATTCTGGATAAGGATCCCCTGAGTCTCTGGATGAACAATAATCGAGCACACATACACTGATAACTCTCCAGAAGCTGAGCAAAGAACAAGGGAGCTATAAGCTGAAGAATTTCTGGAGCTCACACAGGGAGGGTAAATATTTGGATTCCATTTGATCAGAATATAAAAATCATGACGAACAGTAAAAAAAAAAAAAAGATCACAACTTAGCAGCAGGGCTAACTAGCCCAATGCAAAGGTTTCTATAGACCTTTCCTAACAAAATTTAAAAACAAGTCTTTAGGGGTGCCTGGGTGTCTTAGTCATTAAGTGTCTGCCTTCAGCTCAGGTCATGATCCCAGGGTCCTGGGATTGAGCCCTGTGTCGGGCTCCCTGCTCAGCAGAGAGCCTGCTTCTCCCTCTCCCATCCCCCCTACTTGTGTTCCCTTTCTCTCTCTGTCAAATAAATAAAATCTTTAAAAAATAAAAATAAAAACAAGTCTTGAAAAGATAAATCAGATCTGCAAATAACTGCCTTCCCAGACAATTTCAATACTTTTTAAAGAAAGACAACAAAATCCAAACATTCAACAATGTAGCATTTACAATGTCTACCATCCAATAAAAACATTACTGGCATGCAAATAATCAGCAAATTGTGACTTAAAACCAGGAAGAAAATCATCACTAGAAATAACAGAGGTAATTAAATTAGCAGACAATGACTTTAAAACAGCTATTGTAAATATTCTCAAGGATTTAAAGGAAAACATGAAAACAATGAGAGAAATGGAGAGAAATGAAAGAATGAAATGGAATTTCTAGAAGTGAAAAATAACATATATGAAATGAAAACTTCACTAGATGGGATTCACAGCAGCCCAGACACTAAAGAAGTTCATTGAACTTGAAAACATAGTAACAGATAAACCTACAGAGAAAAAATGTCAGAAAATATCAGTTGGTCTAACATAAGTAAAACTGGAGTTCCATAATTGTGTGTGTGTGTGTGTGTGTGTGTGTAATAATATTTGAATATAGCTCAAAACTTTCTAAATTTAAAGAAAAGTACAGATCCATTGACTCAAGAAGTTCAGCAAGTCCCAAGAGGAATAAACGTCAAGAAAAACACACTTAGGCCCATCATAATCAAATTTCATAGATAAAGAGAAAACTTTAGAAGCAGTCAGAGGAAAAGAAACATTAAATACAGAGGAATAAACAAACAAACAAAAAAGACTGTAAAATTCTCATTAGAAACAACACAAGGCAGAACAGAGAGGAATAATATCTTTAAAGTACTGAAAGAAAAAAGTCAATCTAGAATTCTATATCCAGCAAAAGTACGTTCCAAAAATGAAGGTGAAATAAAGACTTTTTTTCAAACAAAAAACAAGAAAATATGTAACCAGAAGATCTATACTACAAGAAACGTTAAAGGAAGTTATTCGGTCTCAAGGAAAATGACACTCGATGGAAACTTGGATCTATGTAAAGTGACAGAAATGAAAAATATGTAGGTTACATATGAAAAACTTCTCCCTTTCTAGTTTCTTTAAAAGATAATTGATTCTTTAAAGCAAAGTAATAACAACATATTGTGAGGCTAAAAATACTGCAGAAGGAAAACGTGAGGCAACAATAGCGCACACACACACAAAAGGAGAAAAATGGAAGTATAAAGGGCACCTGCATTATATGCAAAGGGGCACAGTATTTTCATTATATTTATGGTGATAAGTTAAAGGTGCATAGGATAAACCCCAGAACAACTTAAAAATTAAAGAGAATATGTAATAAATATCAGAGACAAAATGGAATACTAAACAATACTCAATCTAAAAGAAGGCATAAAAAGATGAATGAAGAAATAAACAATTGATAGGATAATAACAAAGAGTAAGATGGTAGACATATTACATTAAATGTAAGTAATCTGAAAATTCTAATTAAAAGTCAGAGAGGGATAAAAAAAGCAAGATCCAATAATATCCTTCCTACAGAAAATGCACTTTATATATAAAGAATGGGAAAAGATATACTCATGCAAACACTAATTATAAGAAAGCTAGAGTGGCTATATCAATATCAAAAAAAGTAGGCCTTAAGACAAGATAAACTAGGAGAGAGAAACATTTCAAAACAATAAAAAGGTTGAGTATGAAGATTTAACAATCCTAAGTGTCTATTTACCCAAAGAAAATTACAAGAAACAAAGAAGGACTTTGTATAATGATAAAAGGGTCAATCCTCTAGGAAGACATAGCCATCTTAAATGTGTACACCAAACGAGAGCACTTCAAAATACATGAAGCAAAACTTGATATAACTTAAATGTAAAATAGAGAGATCCATCATTAAAGTTGGAGACTTCAACAATCTGACAACAACTGACAGAACTACCAACAAGGATACTGAAGATGTGAACAATTGATTAAACTCTTTTCAACAATTGACAAAATTACTAATTAGAATACAGAAGAAGTGAACACCACCATTAACTAACAGGACCTAATTGACACTTATAGAACATTCCACCCAAGAGCAGAATACATTTTCTTCTCAAGCACCCATGGAACACTCTGATCATATCCAGGGTAAAAAAAAAAAAAACAAAAAAACACAACAAGTTTGTTTTTTTTTTTTTAAAGAAATAAACAGAATATGTGCTTTGACCATACTGGAATTAAACTGAAAATCAGTAACAGGAAAGTTAACAGGAAAATCTCCAAGCACTTGGAAATAAAACAACACAGTTCTAGGTAATCCATGGGTCAATGAGTAAGTCTCAAAGGAAATTTAACAATATATTGAACTGAGCGAAAATGAAAATACACTTATCAAAATCTATGGGATGCGACTAAAGCAGTTCTGACAGGGAAATGTAGCACTAAGGGTAAAAGTTCTCCCATCAGTCAACTACATTCCCACCTCAAGAAACTAGAAAAAGAAGAGCAAAATAAATACAAAGCAAGCAGAGGAAGTTATAAAAAAAATACAAGGTCATAAATCAATGAAATTGAATTCCTAGGTATATACCCAGGAGACATTAAAACACATGTTCATACAAAGACTGCAGCAAATGGTCATAGCACCATTTTTCATAATAGCCATAAACTGGAATCAACCCATATGTCTACCAATGGACATGTGGATAAACAAAAGTGGGACAGCCATACAATGAAATACTATGCAACAGTAAAACCAATGAAGTGCTGATACATGCTACAATATGGATGAATCTTAACAATGCTGTGCCAAGTGAAAGAAGCCAACATAAAAACTACATATTGTATAACTATATTAGTACAAAACTTATACAAAAGAAAAAGCTATACAGACTGAAAGCTGATCAGCGGTTGCCTGGGTCTGGGGGAGGAAATGAACTACAGACACAAAGGAAATCTTTGGAATGAAGAAAATGTTCTGGGGTGCCTGGATGGCTCAGTCATTAAGTGTCTGCCTTTGGCTCAGGTCATGATCCTGGGGTCCTGGGATCAAGCCCCGCATCAGGCTCCCTGCTCAACAGGAAGCCTGCTTCTCCCTCTCACAATCCCCTTGCTTGTGTTCCCTTTCTTGCTGTCTCTCTCTCTCAAATAAATAAATAAATATCTTTTTTTTAAAAAAAGAAAATGTTCTAAAACTGGATAGGGGGGATGGTTGCACAACAAAATGAATTTATTAAAACTTTTCTAACTGTATCTTAAAATAGGTAAAGTTCATGATATGTAAATTATACCTCAATTTATCTTTTAAAAAGAAATATATAAATCAATAAAACTGAAAACAGAAAAATAGAAAAAATCAATGGCAAAAAAAACTGGTGCTTTTGAAAACCACTAAAATTAGTAAATTGATTAATTGACAAACTCTATCAAGATGGACAATCCCGGGGTGCCTGGGTGGCTCAGTCAGTTAAGTGGCCAGCTCTTGGTTTCGGCTTGGGTCATGATCTCAGGCTTGTGGGATTGAGCCCTACACTGGGCTGCGCATTCAGGGAGGAGTCTGCTTGAGAATCTCGCCCTCTCCCTCTGCCCCTCTCCCCCACTCATGCACAAGCTCTTTCTCTCTCTCTCTAAAATAAATAAATAAATCTTAAAAAAGGATGGCCAATCCAATATTCACAGTGAAATGGGCTATCACTACAGATCCCACAGACATTAAAAGGAATATAAGGGAATCTTATGAACAACTATATGCAGGTAAACTCAACAATTTAAATAAAATAGACCAATTGCTGAAAAACAATTACTGTAAAACTGACCCACTATGAAATGGATAATCTATGTAGTCCTATAGCTAGCAGACAAATTGAATTCATAGTTTAAAAATTCCCAAAAAGAAATTTCCAGGCCTAGATGTTTTCACTGGAGAATTCTTCCAAAATTTTAAAGAAGAACTGACACCAATTCTACACAATCTCTTCTAGAAAAGAGGAGGAAAACTTCCTTTTTTTTTTTAAGATTGACTTATTTATTTGAGAGAGAGAGCACATGCACGTGGAGGGAGGGGCACAGGGAAAGAAGCACACTCCTCACTGAGCACAGAGCCCAACACAGGGTTCAATCTCACAACCCTGAGATTATGACTTAAGCTGAGTCCAAGAGGCAGTCATATAAGTGACTAAGCCACCCAGACACCCTGAGAAAACACTCCCTAATTCATTTTATGAAGCTGGTTTTACAGATACCAAAGCCAGACAAAGGCAGCACAAAAAATTACAAACCAATATCCCTCATAAATATAAATATAAAAATCCTGAATAAAATATGAGTAGATTGAATTCAGCAACATGTAAAAAGATTTACACACCATAACTAAGTGGAGTTTATTCTGGGGATGCAAGGCTGCTTCAATATTTGAAAATTAATTAGCATAATTCACAGAATCAATAGGCTAAAGAAGAAAAATTACACAATCATATACAATGGTGCAGAAAAAACATGTGACAAAATTCAACACCCATTCATGATTTTAAAAAAATAAACTTAGAAAATGAAGAATATAGGAGATCTTCCTCAATTTAATAAAGCACATCCACACAAGCTTATAGTAAATGTGATACTTAAGAGTGCAAGACTATATTTTCCCCAAGAAAAGATGTCCATTCTCACTATTCTTAGTCAAAACAGTATTAGAAGTTCTAGCCAGTGCAATAAGGCTAGAAAAAAGAAATAAAAGACATACAGATTAAAAGAAAGAAATAATGCTGTCCCTATTTGCAAATGACACAATTATGTACCAAAAAAAAAAAAATCCCGAAGAATCTGCAAGAAAGCTCCTAGAACTACTAAGTGACATTAGCAAGGTCACAGGACACAAGATCAACATTTATGAAAATCTATTTTATTTCTATATGCTATGATTGAATATGTAGAAACTGAAATTTAAAACTCAATGCCATTCACAATTGCTCAAAAAATGAAATTCTGAACTAACAAAAATATGTACACAATTTACAGACTGAAACTTTAAAAATTCTGATGAAAGAAATAAAAGCATACCTAAATTATTATGGAGAGAGACATAATATTCATGGTTCAGAAGACTCAGCATAGTAAAAATGTCAATTCCTCCCCACCTCCACTTTGATCTCTAGGTTTAAAATATGAGCAAGGTATTTTGTGGTACTACTGACAAGTTTATTCTAACATATACATATAAAGGCACAGATCCTAGAATAGCTAAAACAATCTTGAAGAATAAAGTTGGAGGAATTACTTCAACCAATTTTAGATTCACCATATAGTTACAGTAATCTACAGAATGTGCTATTAGAAGAGAGAGACACACATAGTTCAATAAAACAGAATAAAGAACCCAGAAGTAGATCCACACAAGTATGGCCAACTTATTTTTTATTTATTTATTTTTAAAGATTTTATTTACTTATGTGACAGAGAGAGACACAGTGAGAGAGGGAACACAAGTAGGGGTAGTGGGAGAGGGAGAAACCAGCTTCTCGCTGAGCAGGGAGCCTGATGCAGGGCTCGATCCCAGCACCCTGGGATCATGACCTGAGCCGAAGGCAGACACTTAACGAGTGAGCCACCCAGGCACCCCCCAACTTATTTTTTAAACCCACAAAGAAGATTTATTGGCTTATATAACTGAAGTCCAGAAGTAAGTAGGCATCATTAGTTTGACCCAGGGTCATAAATATGTCACCAAGGACCTGATTTATTTCCTTTTCTTTATTTAACATACAATGGTATTCTTCAGGGGCGTCTGGGTGGCTCAGTCAGTTAAGCGTCCGACTCTTTTTTTTTTTTAAGGTTTATTTATTAGAGAGTGAGCACAAGTAGGGGGAGCAGCAAGCAGAGGGAGAGGGAGAAGCAGGCTCACCACAGAGCAGGAAATCAATGCAGGGCTCGATCGCAGGACCCTAGGATCATGATCTGAGCCAGAGACAGACACTTAACGACTAAGCCACCCAGGCGCCCCAAGTGTCCGACTCTTGATCTCAGCTCTGGTCATGATCTCAGGGTTGTTAGATCAAGGTTGGGCTTGCACTAGATGTGGAGCATGCATAAGACTTGTCTCTCACTCTCCCTCTGACTCTCCCCCTCCCTCAAAAAAAATTGTATTCTTCATGGTATAACTTCATGCTAAGTCAAATGGTCTCCTCTTATGGTCTCACCATGACTGCCACCAACTCCTGCATATTTCCATATCCTGAAGAATACAAAAACATCTTCCTCAAATCCCCAGTACACTCTTTCCTACAGCTTTGTTTGGCCAACTGATTTTTGACAAAGGTGCAAAAGTAATTCATCAGAGATGAAGGGTAGACTTCTCAACAAATGGTACTGAAACCACTAATCATCCATAGACAAAAAATTGACTCTCAACCTAAACCCCACACCTTATACAAAAATTAACTCAAAATGAACCACAGGTGCCAACATAAAACTTAAAGCAAAAAACCTTTTAGAAGATAGAGGAGAAAAATCTTCAGGACTTAGGGCATGTGGACAGTTCTTAGATATGACACCAAAGCATGATCCATAAAAGAAAAAATTTCATAAATTGTACTTCACTGAAAATTAAAACCTCTTGTTTTATGAATATCCTGTTCAGAGGATAAAAAGATAAACTGCGAACTAAAGACAGTATTTCCAAACGATCTAACAAAGGACGCCTATCTAAAATATAAAAAGAATTCTCAAAATGCAAAAGTAATTAAAAATCCATTTAGAAAATGGGCAAAACACAAAAATAAATTTCTCTCACTGAAAAAGATAATATGGATGGCAAATAAGCGTATGAAAGGATGTTCAACATCATTAGCCATTACAGCACTGCAAATTAAAACAACAATGAGATATCATACACCTATTAGGTAAAATAAGAAATCATGACAGTACCAAATACTGGTGAGAATATGGAAAAACTGGATCTCTCATAAACTGCTGCTGAGAATACAAAATGGTACAATCCTCTGAAAAACAGTTTGGTAGTTTCTTATAAAAATAAAAATACACTTGCCATATCATACAGAAATTGCATTCCTGGACATATATGCCAGAGAAATGTAAACTTAAATCACAAAAACTTCTACATGATGTTCACAGCAACTTTATTTGCAATAGCCCCAAACCGGAAACAACCCAAAAGTCTTCCAGGAGGTGAATGGCTAAACTAACTCTTATATATTCATATAATAGAATACTACTCAGTAATAAAAACAAATTCTTTTTTTAAGATTTTATTTTTTTAATTTATTTATTCTTTTAAAAAAGATATTTTATTTATTTGACAGAGAGAGAGAGAGCAAGAGAACATGCACACAAGCAGGGGGAGCAGGAGAGGGAGAAGCAGACTCCCCACTGAGCAGGGAGCCCAATGCAGGGCTCAATCCCAGGACCCTGAGATCATGACCTGAGCTGAAGGCAGATGCTTAACCAAATGAGCCACCCAGGTGCCCCAAAGAAACAAATTCTTGATACCAACAGCAAGTTTGATGGATCTTAACAGCCTTATGCTGAAAAAAAAAATCATGAAATGTTATAAAGTGTATGGTACCATTTATACAACTTTTTTAAAATGACTAAACTATAGCAATGGTGGACAGATGGGTGGTTGGGTGCCAGGGGTTAGGGCAGTAAGAGGGAGTTCTTTGTGGTGATGAAATAGTTCTGTATTTGTGGTGACGGTTATACAAATCTGTGCAGATGATAAAGTTGTACAGCACAATTCATACACACAAGTGAGTGCATGTATAAACTGTTGAAGTTTGAATAAGGTGAGATCTGTGGATTGTAGAAATGTCAATTTCCTGGTTTTGATCTTATACTACATTACATAAGATGTTATTATTGGGGGGAAGCTGGTAATGGATACATGGGACCTTTCTGTTCTGTTTTTACAACTTCTTGTGACTCTATAATGATTTTAAAATAAAAATTAAAAAATGAAGTGTATGTACTTCATAATACAGCTTAATATATGAAACAATATATGAAAACTGATAAAACCACAAGGAGAACAAAAAAATCCATATTTGTAGTTAGAGATATCAACTCTCCTCTGTCAGTGAGTGAAAGAACCAGTAGACAAAGCATAAGATGCCAAGGCCTCAACAACAGTATCAACCAACAAGACTTAGTTTACAATTATTAAACACAACAATCACTAACAACTAAACTATTTTCAGGTATGCAAGGAACATTTGCCAAGATAGACAATATCCTGGGCCGTAAAACACATTTTAACAAATTTAAAAGAATAGAAACAATACGAAGTATGCTCTTAGACTGCAATAAAATTAAAAATCAATGACAAAAGATATTTGGGTAAATCTCAAATATTTGGAAAATAACCAACATACTTTTTAAATAATCCATAATCCATAGGTCAAGGAGAAATTGCAAGGTGTATGAGAAAACATTTTGTATTGAATCTAAATGGAAACATAACACCGAAAATTAGTATAATGTGCCTAAAGCTCAGAGCAAAATTGATTTATTTAACTACTTAAATCAGAAAAAAAAGAGAAAAGTATAAAATCAATGATCTAAACTATAAACATGAAAATTTAGAAAAAGAAGAGTAAAACCCAGAGTAGGTAGAAGGAAAGAAATGATAAAAGATGAGAGTAGAAACTAAGGAAATAAAAAATGGACAGGAGTGCCTGGGTGGCTCAGGTGGTTAAGCAGCCGACTCTTGATTTTGGCTCAGGTAATGATCTCAGGATCCTGGGACTGGGCTCCACGTGGGGCTCTCCACTCAGCAGGGAGTCTGCTTGAGATTCTCTCTCTCCCTGTCCGCCCCCCCTCATATGTCCGTGTATGCGTGCTCTCTCTAAATAAATCTTTTTTAAAAATGGACAAATACATCAAAAACTAATGATATACTGTATGGTGACTAACACAATAAATATAAAAAATTAAAATTAAAATTAAAAAATGGACAAATAATAGAGAAAAACCAATGAAACCAAAAGTTCTTACCAAAACCATACAAAACCAGCAAAGAAATTACAAGAAAAATAAACTCCAGACCGGTGTCGGTCATAAAAACATATACAAAAATGTTTTGCAAAATATTAGCATAATGAATCCTGCATTATAGAAAAGTATATAATGACCAAGTTGGATATGTTCTAAAAATGCAAAGTTGACTAAACATTTAAAAATTAATCTGTGGGCACCTGGGTGGCTCAGTTGGTTGGGCAACTGCCTTTGGCTCAGGTCATGATCCTGGAGTCTCGGGATCGAGTCCCACATCGGGCTCCCTGCTCAGCAGGGAGTCTGCTTCTCCCTCTGACCCTCTTCCCTCTCGTGCTCTCTCTCATTCTCTCTCTCAAATAAATAAATAAAATCTTTTAAAAAAATAAATAAAAATTAATCTGTGTCATTTACCATATTAACAGAATGAAATAGAAAGGTTATGTGATCATTTCGATAGAAGCAAAAAAGTATTTGAGAAAATTCGACACTCATTCATGATTAAAAACTCTCAACAAACTAGAAATAGAGGGTACTTCTTCAATCTGCCAGAAGAGATCTATGAAAACTCAATAGTAGAAGTCTAAAAGCTTTCCCTCAGTAAAAACAAAACACAACGCAAGGAAGTCCACTCTCACCATTTCTATTTAGTTTTGATCTGGAAATCCTAGCCAATGCAATAGGGCAACTATAAGAAAGAAAAGACACAGAGATTGAAAAGGAATAAAAAAAACTGCCTTATTTGCAAAAAATGTTTGTTTATATAGAGAATACTGAAGAATCTACAAAAACCCCTACCAGAATTGATAAGTCAATTTACTAAGGGCTCGTGATACAAGATCAATGGGCAAAAACTAAATGCATTTCTATACACCACCAGTCATCAATTAGAAAATAAAAAAATTAAAATGTCAATTAGAAGAGAAGGCATTTGGGGTGCCTGGGTGGCTCAGTCATTAAGCGTCTGCCTTCGGCTTGGGTCATGATCCCAGTCCTGGGATCGAGCCCCGCATCCGGCTCCCTGCTCCATGGGAAGCCTGCTTCTCCCTCTCCCACTCCCCCTGCTTGTGTTCCCTGTGTCTCGCTGTGTCTCTCTGTCACATAACTAAAATCTTAAAAAAAAAAAAAAGAATAGAATGCATTAAATATTAAGCAATGAGTTTATCAGAATATACAGAAAATCTGCTCACTGGAAAACACAAAACCTTGCTTAAAAAATTTAAATAATTCTTAATTAAATTAGAGATATACTATGCTCATGGGTCAAATTTTTCAATAATGCTGTTAATTTTTCCCAAATCGAAGCTATGGATTCAGTGCAATCCTCATCAATATCCAGAAATATTTTTTTTTGTTTTTAGAGAAAATAACAGGATAATGCCCAAATTTATATGAAAATCAAAGGATCCACAAACAATTGTGGCAAAGAAAAATAAAGCTGAACCAAAACAACTGTCGCAAAAAAAAAAAATTAAGTTAGGGAACTTTACCTGATTTCAAGACTTTATTACAATGCTACAGATGTATATGTAGAAGAAAAAGCCCAGGAAAAAAATCACATATATATGGTCAAATAATTTATGAGGAAGATGCCAAGATGGTTTAATGAGGAAAGGATAGTTCTCAGCAAAATTTTCCAAAGACACAACTGGGAATTCCTTTGGAAAAATATGAACATTCGCTCTTACCTCACACCATATATAAGCATCAACTGAAAACGAATCATATACTAAGTTGTAAATGGTAAAACAATAAAACTTCTATAAGTATAGAATCCTAAAATACAGGATTAAATCATCAGAATTTTGCAAAAGGCAACAAAATCTTTTCTTTTCTTTTTCTTTTTTTTTTTTGAGAGAGGGAGAGAGAGAGATAGAGTGAATCTTAAGCAGGCTCCATGCCCAGCACAGAGCCTGACACAGGGCTCAATCTCACGACCCTGAGATCATGACCTGAGCCAAAATCAGGATTGGACAAGAATTGTACACTTACAGCACCTGGGTGGCTCAGTCTGTTAAGCATCTGCCTTCGGCTCAGGTCATGATCCCAGGGTTCTGGGATCGAGTCCCGCATCTGGCTCCCTGCTCAATACAGAGCCTGCTTCTCCCTCTCCCTCTGTCCCTCCCCCTGCTCTTGCCCTCTGGAGCTCACTCTCCCAAATAAATAAATAAAATCTTTAAAAAAAAAAGAATTGGACACTTAACTGACTGAGCCACCCAGGTAAACTCTTACACCACCTTACAAACTGTTAAGTTGGACATAAAAGACAAAAAATACAAACTAAAGAAAAAAATGAATAAATTGGGCTTTAGCAAAATTACAGCTTCTGGTCTTTAAAAGAAACTACTAAGAAAATGAAGTCAAGTCAGTCTTTAAGGCAAGTCATGATTTCCACAAAACATGTATGTGACAAAGAAGGCACATCCAGAATATACTTTTTAAACTAACTCAGTTTTAGGAAGACAAATAACTCAGTTAAAGATGAATGAAAGACTTGAATGGACACTGCAAGAAGAAGAGACACAAACAGCCAATACACAATGAAAACATGTTCAATATATTTAGTTAACAGGAAAACACAAATTAAAACCACAATGAGATAGTACTACATACTCACTAGACTGGCTAAAATTAAAAAGGTAAACAAAAAGAAGCACTCGTGAGAACATTGTGTAAGTGGAGTCGTCATACAATGCCGATGGGAATGTAAAAGTGGTATTACCACTTTGAAAAATAGTTCTGCAGCATCTTATAAAGCTAAATACACACTTCCCATATTATATGATCCAGCAATTGTGCTTTTAAGTATTTCCCTGAGAAACTAAAAATGTGTCCACAAAGATATTTATACATGCATGTTCACATACATGTGAATACATGTTCACATACATGTAAAATCTTTTTTAAAAAAGATTTTATTTATTTATTTGTCAGAGAGAGAGAGAGAAAGAAGGAGCACGAGCACAAGCAGGAGGAGCGTCAGGCAGAGGGAGAAGCAGGCTCCCCGCTGAGCAAGGAGCCTGATGCAAGACTCAATCCCAGGGCCCTGGGATCATGACCTGAGCCAAAGGCAGTCGCTTAACTGACTGAGCCACCCAGGCGTCCCTGTTCACATCATCTTAATGAAGAATAACACCAAACTGGGAACTCAAATATCCATCAACAGGTGAACGTATAAACAAATTGGGACATACCTATACAACACATTATCACTGAGCAATTTAAAAAACAAGCTAATACATGCAACAAGGTGAATCAAGTTCAAAAACATGCAGAACAAAAGAAAACAGACACAAAAGAGTACATGTTGTAGGATTCCATTTAGATGAAATTCTGGAAAAGACAAAACTAATTTATGGTGACAGGAAGTAGATCGGTGGTTGCCTAGAGCCAGGGATGTGGGGAAGTGATCGTGAAGGGGCATGAGAAAGCTTTTGAAGGTTACAGAATAGTTCTATATTTTGAATGCAGAAATGGTTACAAGGTGCAAACATTTGTCAAAATTCAATGAGCTGTGTAATTTTTAAAGGTGCATTTTATTACATATAAATTATACCATACCAAAACTGATTAAAAATTATTTTAAAACAAAATGCAAAAAATCATATACAGGCATTCCTTACTTAGCATAGTAGTGCAGCAGGACTGTAAAAACGACCATGCAAACTGAAGCTGTGGAAAGTGATTTTAACAATCAATGGGGTAGGGGCTTCTGGGTGGCTCAGTCAGTTAAGCGTCTGCCTTCGGCTCAGATCATGATCCCAGGGTCCTGGGATCGAGTCCCACATCAGGCTCCCTGCTCTGCCTCTGCCTCTCTCTCTCTCTCTCTCTGCCTCTCATGAATAAGTAAAACCAATGGGGTAAATTAGAATTGTTCTGTGACCTTTAGAACAGTTTATAAAAACATTAAGCATTCTGACAGGGAAGTAAAAAAATAGTAAAACTATTATTTTTTTAGTACATTGTAATCTGAGACATTAGAACAGCTGAGAATTAAAGGGTTGGCTTCTCATCCTGTAACTTACAATACAGAGCAAGCATCTTTTCTGTGCCTTAGAAAATTGTCATACCCTTTTGTAAGTTTAGATCAACTTCCAATATATTATGTACCCTTTGACTTTCAAGGTTATGAGATATCTCTGAGAATTCCTCTAATGTGAAGTATTTCTGTTGGTGTCATTGTTTTACTGGGACATCTTCATCCTCTTCATCACAACTTTCCTAACTTACGCCAGTAAGTTTACCTTCACAAAGCTTCTTTGGCTACATGTCTAGAGACTCTTGAAGGCAGCAATGTCAACATTCCTAGTGTCAGCTATTTCTTCTATAATTCCATTTTTTTCACATCCATCATCTTTTTAAAAAATTTTTTATTATGTTCAGTTAGTAAACCTATAGTACACAATTCCATTTTTAAAAAAGATTTTATTTTTAAGTAATCTCTACACCCAATGTAGGGCTCGAACTCACAACCCTGAGATCAAGAGTCACATGCTCTACTGACTGAACCAGTCAGGTACCCCTATAATTCCATTTTTATTCAATTTGAATTTCACTGACTGCATTATCACTTTTGTTTCTTTGCTGCACTTACATCTTTGTTGGTCAGCTCCCTCTATACATTTTTGTAAAATGATATGTGGGTTTATCTCTGGGAGACAAGAAGGCAACACAACTACATGCTCTGCTGTCTGTGCATAACAAAATAACTGTACAGTAACCAACCTCTAATAGATAGAAAGAGGTCATGTGATTGGTTACCAATCATGGCATATATCTGTCAGATGCAAAATAGTTTGTGGACTATAGGGCTAACAGCGACATTTATACTTTAAGCAATTACCCAGCAAAAATGCCATGATAATGGCATGAATTTTGAACTGTTTTTTAGGAGACTAGCATTATTAAAACTGTGGTAACTAGGACACCTGGGTAGCTCAGATGGTTGAGTGTCTGCCTTCGGCTCAAGTCATGATCCCGGGATCCTAGGGTCGAGTCCCGCATCGGGCTCCCTGCTCCTTGGGAGCCTGCTTCTCCCTCTGCTTCTCTCTCTCTCTCTCTCTCTCCCTCTGTCTCTCATGAATAAATAAATAAAATCTTTAAAAAAAAAAAACCATGGTAACTAAATGCATGTATACTGTAACCTTTCAAAGAGAGGACTGCCTCCATAGTATGTTACCTTTTGTGTAAGAAAGGACAAGTAAGAAAATATAAATATAGGTGGTTACTTTTTGCAAAAGAAAACACAGGAAGGACAAACCAGAAACTAATGAAATTGATTATCTACAGTAGGTGGGGTAAATGAGACAAAAGGGATAGGCAAGGAGTGACTATTTTCTGAGTATACTTTTTAAAAATGGTTTTAACTTTAATTATGTTAATGTTTTACACATTCAAAAAGAATACTATCAACACTCAGGGCACCTGGGTGGCTCAGTCAGTTAAGTGTCTGACTTCGGCTCAGGTCATGATCTCAGGGTCCTGGGATTGAGCCCCATGTAGGGCTCCCTGCTCAGCAGGGAGTGTGCTTGTCCTTCTGCCCCTCCTCGCAGCCCCACCCTGCACCCCAATCCTGCTCTCTCTCAAGTAAATAAATATACCTTAAAAACAAAAGAATACTGTTAACACTCTTATCAATTTCAGATTGTGGAAAAACTCCAAAATTACATACAAAGGAAATGAATAAACTTTTTTTTTAAGATTTTATTTATTTATTTGAGAGAGAGAGAATGAGAGAGAGAGAGCATGAGAGGGAAGAGGGTCAGAGGGAGAAGCAGACTCCCTGCTGAGCAGGGAGCCCGATGTGGGACTCGATCCCAGGACTCCAGGGTCATGACCTGAGCCGAAGGCAGTCGCTTAACCAACTGAGCCACCCAGGCGCCCGAAATGAATAAACTTAACCATGCCAGAAGTAGCTTTGAACACAATGCTTTTGACTATATACCCTAAGTTTAATGAGGCAGGCAAATCCTGAACTCTACAGGTTTTTCTCTTTGGTATGGGTGTAACAATTCTGAAGCTACTTTTTGTGCACTTCAGAATTAAGTAAATATATTCATAATTTTGAGAACCAGAGTTTTAACTTTTGGAAAAGAAAAATACAAAGGTAAAAAGGGGAAAGGCTAGGAAGAATCTGAACTGCAGGAATTAATAAGAACTCATGATTTTGAAGGTGTGTGTATAGATACATGTTTGTATGTGTGTTGTATGTGTGTTTCCTTTCTCTATCTGCTGAAAAAGTCTAGAAATAGAGACAGCCCATTAGCAATAAGCACATCTACCACTAGATCTTAATTTTTAATTAATACTGTCCAGTAAAAAGAAACAGGGACAAATGGCTCATCTCATGATTGGGCCCAAAAAAGTGTAAGATAATTAACATCCTCTTGTATCAGAAAGTTAGAAAGTGCTCAAGAAAATGATAGGGGTGTGGTGAAAGGACACAAAACCAGCCTGAAGAGGTCCTCACTGGCAAAATAATCTAGGATTGAATAAATCAAAATCTAAAATAAAATAAATCCAGAACAATTTGGGATCAAAATAAATAATGGTAATAATGCAATATAACTTACTGAAAAAATAAACATGAACCATAATTGGATAAATAAAACAGAAGGGAAAGCTTTTCCTTACAGTCTAATGCCTAATAAAGGTAGAAGAAATTATTATAAATGGAGTTAGAAAAATCATATCCCGTTGAGTTCAGGCTGGACTAAGAAACACACCTCTTTTTTATAGAGGGGGGAGGGGCAGGAGGAGAGGGAGGGAATCTTAAGCAGGCTCCATGCCCAGCACAGACCCCAATGAGGGGCTCGATCTCACAACCATGAGAACATGACCTAAGCCCAAATCAAGAGTCTGAGGCTTAATCAACTGAGCCACCCAGGCACCCCAAGAGACATGCATCTAATGAAGTAAATATAGCAGTTATGGTATGTCATTTTTAATATTAGGTTTACAAAAAGATTGTGACCTCCACCTTGTTTGCCCTCTCTGGCTCTCTCCATTACTTGCTCTGACAGAAGCCAGATGTTATATTTTGAGCTGCCCTATGGAGAGGTCCACATGGCAAGGAACAGAGGTAGGACTCTAGCAGATAGCAAGCAAAACAATGGGGCCCTCAGTCCAATGACCCATGAGGAACAGAATCGCTCCAATAATTATGTAAGAGAGATTAGAAGTGGATCCTCCCTCAGTTGAGCCTTCAGATAAGAACCCTAGCTGACACCTTGTTTGTAGCCTTATGAGAAACTTTGAAAAGAGACACCCAACAAAGCCATACCCAGATTCCGGATGCACAAAACATATGAGATAATAAAAGTCTATTGTGTTAAGACACTAAATTTTGGGTTAATTCTTCTACACAGCAATGGAAAATTACAAAAAAAAAGTCTTGTTTAAATATAATCATGAGGAAGCATAAAACAAACCAAAATTAAGGGTATCCTACAAAATAAATGACTTACAGACTTTTAAATATATCAGTATTATAAGAAGACAAAGCAAGGCTGAACTTTACTGTTCCAGGTTAAAGTAAACTAAGGAGAGGCACCTGGGTGGCTCAGATGGTTAAGCATCTGCCTTGGGCTCAGGTCATGATCCCAGGGTCCTGGGATGGAGCCTGATGTCAGGCTTCCTGCTCAGCGGAAAGCCTGCTTCTCCCTCTCCCCACCGCCTGCTTGTGCTCTCTCGCTCTCTCTATCAAATAATAAAATCTTTAAAAAAAAATAAAGTAAACTAAGGAATCATGACAACTAAATGAAAAATTACTCTTAAATATTGGTAAAGTTTGAGTGTAGACTATAGATAAACATTCTATCACTATTAAACTCTTATTTTCATATTAAGATTCAGTTATACAAAAGAATGTCCTTGTTCTTAGGAAATACACAATGAAGTATTTAGAAATAAAGAGACATGATGTCTACAACTTACTCTGAAGTGGTTCATAAAAAATAGTGTGTGTACACACATATAAATACAATACACATATGAGTACAAACACATATATATGAGAATGATAAAGAGAATAAAAAGAAAAAATAAAGGAAATATGGCAAAATATATATTAACAATAGGTGAGTCTGGGTAAAGTGTACAAAGTTCTTTGTGCAATTCTTGAAATATCTGAAAATTTGAAGTTACTTCGAAATAGTTAAAAAGAAAACTTGTGAGAACTGCAAAACTCCAGCGCTAGGGGAATATAGCACATAGAATTCATGGCTTTTTTCCCCATGATTCTTTAGTCTTTTAACTTTAATTTTTTTAATTTTCTTTTTTTTTTGAATTTTTTTCTTTCCTTTTTCAAGCAACTTATCAATTCCTTTCTTAAAATCTTTTTTAATTTTCATTTTTACACTCATATTCTATCCCTTCATTGCATTTAACCTTATTTTTTGTATATATATGTTTCTCTTTCTTTAAAATTTCGGGATGTAGTTTCTTCTAACAGACCAAAATATACCCAAAATCTAGTGTATGGCTCTGTTCTATTCACCCGCCCGATAACATTTTTTTTTATTTTTTTTCTTTCTTTTTTCAACCAAGTTATCTTATTGATTCCTTTTTAAAATCTTTTTTAATTTTCATTTTTATAGTCATATTCTATCCCTTCATTGTATTTAACCTTATATATAACATATATATTTTTTTCTTTCTTTCTTTAAAATTTCGGGATGCAGTTTTTTATTTAATTTTATTTTGTTATGTTATGTTAGTTACCATACATCATTAGTTTCTGATGTAGTGTTCCATGCTTCATTGTTTGCGTATAACACCCAGTGCTCCATTCAATACGTGCCCTCCTTATACCCATCACCAGGCTAACCCATCCCCCCACCCACCCTCCTCTCTAAAACCCTGTTTGCTTCTCAGAGTCCACAGTCTTTCATTGTTCATCTCCCCCTCCGATTTCTCCCCCTTCATTTTTCCCTTCCTTTTTTTTTTAAACATATAATTTATTATTTGTTTCAGAGGTACAAGTCTGTGATTCAGCAGTCTTACACAATTCACAGCACTCACGATAGCACATACCCTCCCTTCCATTGATGGACATCTTGGCTCTTTCCACAGTTTGGCTACTGTGGACATTGCTGCTATAAACATTGGGATGCATGTACCTCTTAGGATCACTACACTTGTATCTTTGGGGTAAATACCCAGTAGTGCAATTGCTGGATCGTATGATAGCTCTATTTTCAACTTTTTGAAGAACCTCCATACTGTTTTCCAGAGTGGCTGCACCAGCTTGCATTCCCACCAACAGTGTAGGAGGGTTCCCCATTCTCCACATCCCCGCCAACATCTGTCATTTCCTGACTTGTTAATTTTAGCCGTTCTGATTGGTGTGAGGTGATATCTCAC
>NW_027397085.1:26963263-26976618 GCF_003265705.2 Callorhinus ursinus
AGTGCTCAACATCACTCTGCATCAGGGAAATCCAAATCAAAACCTCAATGAGATACCACCTCACACCAGTAAGAATGGGTACAATTAACAAGTCAGGAAATGATAGATGTTGGCGAGGAGGCAGAGGGAGGGGAACCCTCCTACACTGTTGGTGGGAATGCAAACTGGTACAGCCACTCTGGAAAACAGCATGGAGGTTCCTCAAAAAGTTGAAAATAGAGCTACCCATGACCCAGCAATTGCACTACTGGGTATTTACCCCAGAGATACAAATGTAGTAAACCCAAGAGGCACCTGCACCCCAATGTTTATAGGACCAATGTCCATAATAGCCAACTATGGAAAAAGCCCAGATGTCCACTGATGGATGAATGGATAAAGCAGATGTGGCATATATATACAATGGAATATTATGCAGCCATCAAGAAAGTGAAATTGTGCCATTTGCAATGATGTGGATGGAACTAAAGGGTATTATGCTAAGCTAAATAAGTCAATCAGAGAAAGACAATTATCATATGATCTCACTGATACGTGGAGTTTGAAGAGGATCATAGGGGAAGAGAGGAAATAATGAAACAAGACAAAACCAGAGAGGGAGACTCTCTGGTTTGACCATAAGAGACTCTTAATCTCAGGAAACAAACTGAGGGTTGCTGGAGTGGTGGGGGGTAGGAGGGATGGGGTGGCTGGGTGATGGACATTGGGGAGGGTATGTGTTGTGGTGAGTGCTGTGTATTGTGTAAGACTGATGAATCACAGACCTGTACCCCTGAAACAAATAACACATTATATGTTAATAATAAAAAAATGCAAAAAAAAGAGAAAACTTGCTGTGAAGGCACCCATAAACATTATAAACCTATCTACTCTTTAACCCAGCAATTCTACTTTTGGGAATTCATCCCACATATATACTGCACATGCACAAAATAATATAAGTACAAGACTATTCAATGCAATGGTTTGTGATACTAAAAGACTAGAAACATCCCAAGTATGAATTTATTTACCAGGATACTGATAAATAGCACAATGGAATACCAAGCAGCTGTTTTAAAAAAAAAAAAAAACCTCTCATGTATTAATATGGAAAGATTTTTAAAGGATACATTGTGGAGTCAAGAACTCAAGATAGAGTACAGTATATCTTTTTTGCAAGAAATGTGGAAAAAATGTGTGTCCATACTTGCCCCTATCTGTATATAAAGAAATGCTGAAAGGATACTTAAGAAACTAATAAAATGGGGCGCCTGGGTGGCTCAGTCGTTGGGTGTCTGCCTTCGGCTCAGGTCGTGATCCCAGGGTCCTGGGATCGAGCCCCGCATCGGGCTCCCTGCTCTGCAGGAAGCCTGCTTCTCCCTCTCCCTCTCCCACTCCCCCTCCCACTCCCCCTGCTTGTGTTCCCTCTCTCGCTGTGTCTCTCTCTGTCAAATAAATAAATAAAATCTTAAAATAAAATAAAAAATGTTGGAAAACATAGCTTATAAAAAAAAAACTAATAAAATGTATGGGGGCAGGAGGAAACAGGGGTAGAAGAAGAATAAGTCAGGAATTGGAATAAGACAATATATACCTATTATACACCCTTTTGATTTTTGAACCATGTAAATGTGTTAGTTATCACAAAATAAAGAAAAATTACTAAGATCATGGTAGATGGAAGACCTAAAAGTACTCAAATGAAAAGGCATCAGAAATATTACTAATTGGGAAAAGCAAGTTGCAGAACAGTATACTTTCTATAAAATGATCCCTGTTATGCAAAAACATACACACATACCTACATATACAAAAAGTGCCTGGAAGTATACATAATCAGATATTAACAGTAGTGACCTCTTGGGGGTGAGTCTGGAGGCAAGAGTAGGTGGGGGGAATCTGATGTTTTATTTTTTTTCTCTTTTTAAATTCAAGTATGGTTTATGTACAGTGAGCAGCAAGGATCTTGAGTTCAATGAGTTTGGACAAATGTATACACCCATAATCCACACCTCTATCAAAATATGGAAAATTTCTATCCCCTTAGGGGGAGAAGAAGTTCTACCATCATTAACACTGTTGGTTTCAACTTAAAATGCTTAATTACCATTAATTTATTCAGGAAATATTCATTTAGAGCTTACCAAAGTTAAGCACTGTTACAGGCCTTAAAAATATAGCATAGAAAAAAATAAATCCTTGCCATGAAGGAGCTTATATTCTTGTTAGGGAGAGAAAGAGACAACAGTGAGGAAGAAGCAAATATATGTCAGATGAAAGTCACAGAAAAAAAATTATTATCTTTTAAACATGGTTACTAAGGACTGTAAAGGATGCCTAAGGTACGTGCGGGTATATCTTCCAAGTGTATTAGTAATATTAAAATCCAACAATTTTATTCTTATTGCTATGCATCCTTATCCCAAACATTCCTTATCTGAAATTTTGCTGTTTGTAAGCCAACAATAGATGGTGGAAAAAATACTAGGCTTAAAAATTAGCATGAAAAATATACAACCAAGAAAATTAAGCAACAACAAATTAAAACAGCCTGGTAAATTATAATCCAAACACAATTCCAGAGGCAGAAAGAACTAGGCACCAGAACTAGTCTGAAAAGTAGGGTGAACATGAATTAAATACTGAGGTTCTCTGGGTAACAGATATCTCTAATAATGAAAAAGTGATCAGGAAGAAAAATAAAGCACAGGGGTAGCACTATGATGAGCCCCAGAACATACCAGTATAGAGCTGTCAGGAAGCTTATCATGCTCAGCCTGGTAAGGATCTACCCCCCTGAATGGATTATCACAATGGAAGGAATCAGAGTAAAAGAATGGTTACCATATGTCCAACCACAGTCTTAGTATCTGCACTTGGATATTTCACAGAATCTCAAATAACTTCACAATTTTTAATTTCTCTGTGATCTACCCTTCACTAGTCTTCCACAACTCATGAATGGTATCTTTGTCCATCCAGTTCCTTAATTCACAAATCTGGAAATGATTCTTAATCCTCCCCCTCTTTCATCCACTGTATTTATTCAGTCAACAATATTTAATTGTGAATCTACCAGTGGCCAGGCAATGATTTTTCCAGACACTGAATAATATAATAAAGAAAATAGTCCCTGACCTTAAAGAGTTTACATTCCACCATTCCACTACTGTCTTGTTGTATCTATTTCCTAAATATATTTCCAATCCATCCATTTGTTTCTACATCCACTACCTTCCCTTTAATCCAATCCAGCACAACTTTTTTTTTTTTTTAAGGTTTTATTTATTTATTTGACAGAAAGAGAGAGAGATGGTGAGAGCAGGAACACAAGCAGGGGGAGTGGGAGAGGGAGAAGCAGGCTTCCCACCAAGCAGGGAGCCCGATGTGGGCTCCCAGGACCCTGGGATCATGACCTGAGCCGAAGGCAGATACTTAATGACTGAGCCACCCAGGCACCCCATCCAGCACCACTTCTTATCAGGAACACTGCCATAGTCTCCCATCTGTTCTCCCTACTTCCATTTATTACCCTCATAAATCAATTTGCCACACAGGAAACCGGAGACATCTTTTAAAAATTCAAAACATATTTTGTCACTGCCTTGTTTAAAACCATTCAAAAGCTCCTAAATATGAAAGTACTTAGAATAAAATCCAGAATCTTTAATATGGTTTACAGGACTCTGCCTTGTAATAGATGTACCTCATCTACTTATTTAACATTTTTAGCTTCCCTAGCCTTTTTCAATTGCTCACCTTTTTTAAAAAGACTTTCACACCCACTATTTGCTCCGCCAAATTCTCCTTTATTCTCCTTGTTACCTACCTAACTTCTACTCATCTTTCAGATCTCATGTTAAATTTATAACTTCCTGAAAGAACTTCTCCCTGACCCTCCCAGACGAGAGGAGGCCTCCCTATTATAAGCTCTCTTAGCATCCTTGTTTTTCTCTTTGGAGGTATTTATCAGACTTCTTAAAGACCACACCTTAGAAAGGGACCCATTAAGTCAGGAATCACATTTGCCTTGTTCACTGGTGCATACTTGGAACTTAGGACAGTGTTTTGCATGTAGCAGGCACTTAATAAATATTTGTTATATAAATGAATGAATGATCCAACCACTGCTAGACTTGGGGAAGACACTAGTGTTTACTTTGTTTTTGGATGGGCTCTTCCAACCTATATATTTCAGAGGATGGATGCCTGAACTTAACTGGAGGTGGCTAAGCTTATACTATACTCTCTTACATTATATTCTCAGATAGTATGAGACTAGAGTACATCACACTTCTTGTTTTTCAAAACCATATGAAGTATACAAAAATCAAGTTTTTCTGTAAGCCAGCAATCAGAAAATTAAATTAAAATACATTTTACAATAATATCCAAAACCATAAAATACGTAGGAATAATTTAATGGAAAATATACAAGACCTCTACACTAAAAACTCTGAAACATTGCTAAGAGAAGTTAAAGATCTAAATACATGGAAATATAATACCATTCCCATACGCTGTAAGTCTCAATATTGTTCAAATGACCTCTCTCCCAAAAGATTTATAGATTTGGTCAATCCCATTCAAACCCCTTGCAGGCTTTTTCTCTCTCTGGAAAGTGAGAAAATGAATTTTATTTGGAAAAAGATAGGATCATGAATAGTGAAAACAATGTTGAAAACAAGAAAAAGGATGGAGAATTTACCTACCTGACTTCAAGACTTACTATAAAGCTACAATAATCTAGACAGTGTGGTTGTGGCAAAAGGACAAAGACGTCATGGCACATGACAGGGAGTTTAGAAATAGACCTATTTGTATCAAATGATTTTCAACAAGGGTGCCAAATCAATTCAACAGGAAAACGAACATCCGTTCAACAAATGATATTGGAGAAAGTGGGCATCATATGGGGAAAAAGAACCTTGACTCCTACCTCATTAATTTGCTACCTCATATAACATGCAAAAATCAGCTTAAAACAAGGCAAATAGAAGAATCAATAGATGTCAAATAAGTGCCCTTTGCTCACCAGGAGTATTCAGGGCCTTCCTTAACACACTGTTAGAGAAAATACTACAAAAGATAAAGCCAATATATGCAAGTGACACATAGTTGTTGAGATGCTTGACTTTTCTTAGTTTCCAAGCATTAGCAAACTCTTTGGGTGAACAATGGAATCTGGGTTGAAGATGTCAAATTATCTAATTTCCTGAATTCCTTTTAGAGACGAACAGCCAGGTATCATTTACAATAAAATTAACATAGCTTAGACAAAAGAATCCACACCAATAAGGAATCCTACCGTGACTAACCAATCAGACACAATTTTATACATCTTACTAATATTCTTTACCTTGACTTATGAGTAATTTTCCTTTCACTTTTTACAGCTTCCTTATTACCCACTTTACCTATATGTACTTTCCAACAGTTAGAATTTCCTTTTCCATTTTATATTTATATAATTTTATATTATATATTTATATTTCCCTGTTATATTTTAGACTGCAATCTAACCACTGACAGTGTTACATAACAGGGAATTTTATATGCAAATGTTATTGTATAATTTTTCAAGGGTTTGTAAACTATAAGTTGAGTGAAATGCTATGCTAACATTATTTGGATCCACCTGATTACTAGGAACTGTCCCTATCCAGCATTCTGTGCTAACTAAAATTCATTTAAAGTACGAAAATTTGGCCACAAGGGAGTAAGAGATACTGCTGTTGGGTCCCAGGTCAGGATCTGAGGTGCAGACTTGGGCGATGGAGCTTCTGGGAGGGCTATTCTTGGCCATGTGGACCACCAGGAGGCCTGGTGGAAAACTGGCCTGTTGTTGATGTCACCAACGTGTAGGGTGGCATTTCTGCTGGAGGAGAGAAGTGACTTGTTTCTGTCTGTGGCCATGATGGTAACATTGGACCCTAGGGTTGGCTCCCAGTCCAGGGCCCCATCTGTTGCAAGCATATAGTAATTATCGGTAGAAGATTCAATTCAGAATCTATACCAGACATGTGACCTCCCTTCTTCTGCCGAATCTGGATCCTGTGTTTTAAACAGAGTCATTACTCTTTAAGGTGCAGAATCTTCAGGAATCGTTGTGGAAAAAGAAGTAAAAAATCAGCTCTGGTATTTTGTCATTATCATCCAGAATTTTGATCTCAACTACACTAGGCAATCAGTCCTCCCCTTCCACCATTCCTTGCTTCCAAAACCATGGAGCATGTTTTAATCTCATCATAGTCCAATGTACTTAAAGTTTTCATCTCACCATGATTGTGATCAAAATTAAACTGGTACTCTGGGCTGCAAAGACATATCTGATATCCACATGGCTATTCTCATATGGGTCAGTGGCCCTCATCCTCACCATGGAGGTGCCCAGAGTTATGTCTTCTAAAAGGCTGAGCCTGGATACCTTCTGGCTGAAATTGAGGAGGCGGGTATAACTGCATCAACTGCCAGGGTGGGGATCTGAGCAGTGCTGCTTCTGGACCGTCTTTGTCATCTAAGGTTATCAGGACTAAGCCATATGAGTTTTGCTTTTCCTAGTCCAGTGGCTTCTCTAACACAGGCTCAACATATTTGTTTCCACTGTTGGTCTGTTACTTCAAAGACAAAGTGTTGCTGCTAAGGTGGCAATTTTGTAAAGGAATTGCTTCCAACATCAGTATCTTCCGTAGGTTCTATTATAAATCTTGCCCCAAGCTGGGTCAGTTCAGATATTTGAGTCAGTAACACTCCTGATGGACTGGGGAGTATTATCATTGGCACCTTGCCCATCTATATTAAGGTGGAAAGCATTTAAAGGCTTTTCAACTACCCTTTCTAAATATTTGATACAAACTATGGTATATGGTCTTATATGTTCCAGGTCCATCCTGTTACAAGTTAAGTGTCTACTTTCTTCACTCAGACTGAACTATTCTTTTTCCACACTAATCCACAGCTTCTGAAAAATCAAGTCCTGGACACCTAGCCCCATATCTTTGGCAAGGTCCCGTAAGGAAAGTCACCCAGCAGGAACCTTTACAGATCTCCTTGTTAATCTCTATTTCCACATTGACTCACAGCAGTGCTCTGAGTCCCTGCCTTAATACTGCAGCCTGAAGTAATGAGAGCTCAATGTTCTGGAGAGTTGAGAACAAAGAGAAAGATGTTTCTCAGTGGAATTGACAGGCTGAAAGGTAGTAGTAGTATAGCCTTATTTATCCGATTAAATATTCCTGGGAATTCATATTCTCAGTGACTCCACCATACGAGGTCAAAGTGATGACTTCTTTTTATATTTTCTTGATACTTAAGATAATGTTTAGGCTGTCTCTTTAAAAAAATTTTTTTATATGGAAGCTTTATTTTTTCCAAAAAACAGTCTCAGGATGAATTACTGGCTGGATCTTCAGCTACAAATATACAGAAAGCCTCTAAGAAGTTACACAACATGAAAAGCGTATGTTTTAAGGCAACTATTTATTTTTGTATCCTTTGGGTAAATACCTAGTAGTGTCATTGCTGGACCATAGAGAAGTTCTATTTTTAACTTTTTGAGGACCCTCCATACTGTTTTCCAAGTGGCTGCACCAGTTTGCATTCCCACCAACAGTGTAGGAGGGTTCCCCTTTTCTCCACATCCTCACCACCATCCTGTTTCCTGTGTTAATTTTAGCCATTCTGCCAGGTGTGAGGTGGTATCTCATTGTGGTTTTGATTTGTATTTCCCTGATGATGAGTAATGTTGAGCATATTTTCATGTGCCTGTTAGCACATCTGGATGTCTTCTTTCCGGATGTCTGTTCATGTCTTCTGCCCATTTCTTAACTGGATTATTTGTTTTTGGAGGGTATTGAGCTTGATAAGTTCTTTATAGATTCTGGATATTAGCCCTTTATCTGATATGTCATTTGCAAATATCTTCTCTCATTACATTGGTTGCTTTTTAGTTTTGTAAATTGTTTCCTTCAGAAGCTTTTTATTTTGATGAGGTCCCAATAGTTCATTTTTGCTTTTATTTCCCTTGCCTCCTGCTATGTGTCTAGTAAGAAGTTGCTGCGGCTGAGGTTAAAGAGGTTGCTGCCTGTGTTCTCCTCTAGGATTTTGATGGTTTCCTGTCTTATATTTAGGTGTTTCATCCATTTTGAATTTATTTCTGTGAATGGAGTTAAGAAAGTGGTCCGGTTTCATTCTTCTGCATGTTGTCCAGTTTTCGAAACACCATTTATTGTGGAGACTCTCTTTTTTCCATTGGATATTCTATCCTGCTTTGTCGAAGATGAGTTGGCCATATAGTTGTGCGTCCATTTCTGGGTTTTCTATTCTGTTCCACTGATCTATGTAAGAGACCACTTTCTAATCACTGAACTGAAGCCTTTTACTGAATATTTAGAAGGGGTATAAATCATTGTGTGAAACATTTCAGAGACTTAAAGATGAACTAAGAAATTATATTTGTCATTAATGACATTATACATACATCTTTTTATGGCTTCTCTAAGAGAAACTGCAGAAGTACTGATTTCTTTTACACATAAATTATCTTGAGTCTATAGCTGATCTGATGACAATTTCTTCACATCTTCTTGAACCAGAACTCTTCCCATTTGGTATCAAGGAAACTCATCCTTTATCAAAGATTTTTTTCAATTACCTTTGCCATAGGCTATCTTTTCCTATTAGTATTTTAAGAATCCCAAACAGTACATTCTTTTATTGATAACTTTTCAGTAGATAAGGTTTCCTAAAAATGAACTCTTAAGTTTAACTCAGGAGAGTAAATCTGTCTCTTTCCTAATATATATACTCACTACTTTGATCAATATCCCTTCACACTGTTTGCTTTAAAATTTTTAAAAGTAGTTTTATTGAGGTATAGTTGATACACAAAGAACTACACATATTTAATGTGGATGTGTTTAATTTTTTGGACTTGGTATCTTGCATGAAGAAAAAGCAGATTTTTCACCAGAAAAATTCAATTCATGATCACAGCTATACTGTCACATGTAACTGAAAAAACTGATACAGCCCACTCATTTATCACTAGCCTTCTAATTCAGTTTAAAATGATCTCTGAGGGGACGCCTGGACGGCTCAGTCAGTTGAGCGTCTGCCTTCAGCTCAGGTCATGATCCCAGGAATTGAGTCCCACATCGGGCTCCTTGCTCAGCAGGGAGCCTGCTTCTCCCTCTGCCTTCTGCTCCCCCAGCTTGTGCTCTCTCTAACAAATAAAAAAAATTTAAATAAAATGATCTATGGGTTGCACAGTATCAACTAGTTGTACAGTCTCACCAAGGATCCTAGCCTATTTCTGCTTCAAACAGCCTAATATCTCTTCTAGAATGGATGTGGGGGAAGAATGTCTGTTGACAGGTTACATTTCAACTTTAGGTTCTATGAAATAGTGAAGCTGCAACTTTTAAATTATAGACGAACACTTCAACTTATTAGATTAAGTGAACGAAAACCCACCATTCTTAACACATAGGAAGATAAGCCAAATTCTTGACGTAACTTCATTACTGGAACCAGCACAAAAATAAACATCCAAATCCACTGCCTGGTTACTCTAAAAAAAATCAACAAATATCCTAATTATCAATCCCAAATTATCAACAAGTTATCCTAAAGCTAAAATTGACATCTTACATTAAATACATTATGTTAGGGGCGCCTGGGTGGCTCGGGGTCATGATCCTGGGGTCCTGAACTGAGACCCGCATCAGGCTCCCCACTCGGGGGGGGTCTGCTTCTCCCTCTCCCTCTGCTTGTGCACTTTCTCTCTCTCAAAGAAATAAATAAAAATCTTAAAAATAATACATTATGTTAGCTTAAACTCTCATGTGGCCAAAACCAAATAACTCTAGCTTTCAGGTTTTGATGATCCATTCTCCAGTTAAATCATCCTAGCAATCCTAAAGGAGTAAATAGGTCCTTTAAATAAGAAATTTCACAGGACACTTGTTTAGGTTTTACTATGGTTCAGAAAGAGAAAAACTGGGGCGCCTGGGTGGCTCAGTCCGTTAAGTGTCTGCCTTCGGCTTAGGTCATGATCCTGGAGTTCTAGCATCTCTAGCATCGAGCTCTGCAGCAGGTTCCCTACTCAGCGGGGAGTCTGCTTCTCCCTCTGCCCCTCACCCTGCTTGTGCTCTCTTTCTCTCAAATAAATACATAAAATCTTTTTTAAAAATTTCCCATGTCATTATAAACCATTTAAAAAAGAGAGAGAGAAAAATTAACACTCAAAAACTGTCCCATCCAAAACAATGGTTCCTCCATCTTTTATGACCCCAAACAGGGGCTTCTCAACCAATAATGTGTCTAGGGAGATCCTTTGCCCCTTCTGCCATGTGAGGACACAGCCAAAAGTCTGTGATCTATAAGAAAACCCTCACCTGACCATCCTGGTACCCTTATCTCAGAATTCCAGCCTTCAAAACAGTAAGCAATGCATTTCTGCTCTTTATAAATCATCCATCACCTAATGCCCCTAGGGGAAGGGGATCAACTGATAGAAGCCAGTTATAAAGTAAGTCATGGGGATGTAACATACAGCAAAGGGAATACAGTCAATAACACTGTAATGACTCTGTAGGGTAACAGTAACTAGACCTATCGAGGTGATCATTTCATAATATATAAAAATACTGAGGGGCGCCTGGGTGGCTCAGCTGGCTGAGTGCCCAACTCTTGATTTTGGCTCAGATCATGATCTTAGAGTCATGGGCTCTGCACTCAGCACAGAGTCTGCCCGCTAGAGATTGCCTCCCTCTCCTTCTCCTCCCCTGCTCATGCGCTCTCTAAAATAAATAAATATTTAAAAAAATACTGAATCGCTGTCATGCACATGAAACTAATATAATATTGTGCATCAATTATAATTCAATTTTTAAGTAAGTTTAAAAAAGAATGTACTTAAGCACTTAAGTTTTTTTAAAGATTACTTATTTATTTAAGAGACAGTGAGTGAAAGACAGAGCACATGAGCAGGGGCGGAGGGAGAGGGAGAAGCAGACTCCCCTACTGAGCAGGAAATGCGACGCAGGGCTCGATCCCAGGACCCCAGGACCATGACCTGAGCCAAAGGCAAACGCTTAACTGACTGAGCCACCCAGGCGTCCCTAAGCTTTTTAAATTAACTTTCATAAAAACTTTAGAATAGTTTTACTTCCACTCACAGGTCAACCCGTTAGACAACCAGGAGAACACACAAATCATTATTACTTTTCCCAACAGAATGTCAAGTGTGCCGACATTAAAAGCTTTTTATATCAACAATGTAAAAAAATGGCTACCATTAATTACCTATTATGAACTAGGTGGTTTATATGTTATCACTAGTCCTCACCACAATCTTTCAAATTATATATTATTGTCCCAATTTTGCTGAAGCTGATAGACATTAAATCAGTTGTCAAAGGTCACAAAATTAGTAGTTACCTTATTTCGAAGCTGCTACTTTTCTATGAAACTACGTCTGAGAAGCCAACAGCAGATAATCCCCAGAGCACATACATTTGTTCATTCACTCACTTAACAAAATAATGAAGCCTATTTAGCTCACCTGGAATCATTAGTTGAGATCACTGATTCTTGAGATTCAGCTGAAGGGTCATGATTGTTCATTGCCCTAACTTAATGATTTGTCTCTAAATCAGGTTAAGTGAACAGAAGTCAGCATAACTGAACTATAGCAGGTTTCCCAAATAATTTCTATTGTGTGTTATGTCTTTCATTTTGAATTGACCACCATGTGAGAACTGGCCTGTGATAAACATTTTGATAGCTTTTACAAAACAAGAGATCATACTGCCCATTAATCCCAGTGATATCACTTAGAAAGCTCTACTTATTAAGTTCCATTGGAACTTAATGTCAATACAAAATTTGCATTTTCAGGTAGACTCAAAAACTTCCTTTTTAAAAAAATCAGACAAATAGAACCATACTATGTTTCTGTTTTTTTTTGTATTAGTTGTCACAAAACATAAAGTGACATGTCAATTCATTAGCAGTAACTGCCTCATTTTCGGGCTATTTAATTATCTTTCTTTCTCAAATGATTTCTAATCTTTATAATTCTAGATATTAACTATTGGATTTTTGAAAGGAGATTGGTAACAAAGAGAAAATAACAAGGATGCTATGATTCCCTACCCCTTTACAGAATTCACCCAAAGATCTAAACTTCTTACAGGTTCCAGCAATGCTTTCCCAAGAATAATATGAGTTAGCATTCAATTTACGTTCAACATTATACAATAAGCATTAGGTTCTCAAAAAATACTTAGAATCTGAGCACTTTCCATAATTTTTTCTATGTGTGAAAGTTATGGAAACTTACGTAAGAAGAGAGACTACTGCAGATGCACCACATTACCAAAAAGGCATTCAAAACACAATTTGTTAACTGAGTGTTTCACAAAGTCATCATCAAGATCATCGGTATGGGTAAACTAAAGAAGTATCTCCCCTGGAAACACATACATACATTGAATTCCTAAAAAACTACAATGGGGATGAAAAATAAGCAATCTCTTCAGTTTTTCTTCATGACAACACTTACACTGTTTGCATATAATTTTTTAAGATTTTACTTTTAGGTAATCTCTACACCCAACATGGGGCTTGAACTTACAACCCCAGATCAAGAGTATGCTACTCTTACTCACTAAGCCAGTGGGGCACCTCTGTTTGCATATTTCAATGACAAAGTTTTAAGTATGTAGAAAATAAACTCGGTATATTTGTAAGTTCAAGAATTGTGTGAAACCATGAAATGACTTAGGACCTAAGAAAGTATAAATTTAAGCACCCCTAATGACCACAATTACTTCACTTTAAAAGAAACTAAATGCACTTTATTAATTTGTTAGCAACTTCATGTGTAGTTAGAAACCCCTCTACTCATAAAAGTTTATTTGAAATTGCATTTGTATTTTTCATAAATTAGAGTGAATCCCTCTATAAGAATTTGGGTTTTTAATGGATAAATTGGCATCAGATGTTCAACATAAAAATGTGCGGCCAAAGGTAAATAAAGGCCAATTAAAAGAAGGTACACCTGGTTAATTAAATTAGAAAAAATAGAGTATTTAAAAAGTACCAAAGTGGTTATAAATTTATATATATATATAAAATAGATAAACATTGTTATAAATAAGGCATGAGAGAAGACTTCCAAGTTGTCCTTGGTGTCTACCACACATATATAAATTTTTTGGTGTCTGCTTTCTAAATTCGAAATACACGCTACCCACACTAAGAGAGATATCTTGTTCAAAACCCAGAGAAGAATATTTGATATGTACTCACCTGAATTAATGCATGATTATCTTTAGAGAACGCTGAACTACCTGACAGCAAAAGAG
>NW_027397086.1:0-21789 GCF_003265705.2 Callorhinus ursinus
GGGGGGGGGTCCTGGCCTCTGGATGGAGCATCCCCAAGGCTGCCCCAGGGGGCTGTGTGGAAGGGCGGGCCAAGCCAATGACTTTGCTTCCTGCCCACCTACCTCCAGGGCCATCTCCTCCGTTCTGGACACCTGGCTGGACCAGACTCAGAGGACTTCTGTCAGCCAAAGACGTTCCCTGCCTCAAGCAGCTGGTGGCCTATGTGCAGCTAAAATGCCCTGTTCCGACCTGGAGCGCCGTGCCCACCTTCTGCTGACCCGGCTGGAGCACGCAGAGCCCACAGAGGCCGAGCCCGAGGGTGAGAAGACCGGGGCTGGGTGCCTGTGTGTGGGGGGGAAGGGTCAGGGCTGGTCCCACAGGGAGGAGCCCCGGAGGCTGGTGTGGGGCCTGGAGGAAAGACTGGGCTCCGAGCGCCCAGTGGGTGGACTGCAGTCAGGGAGACGTCCCGGGGAGGGCTCCTTCCTACCTGGGGCATCTCTGGGAGACTCTGGGCTGTGCACGCACAGGTGTGTGTCTGATCTGGGAGCCGCAGGGGGGCTGGGCAGGGGGACAGTGAGGATGTCCGGGCAGGGCTGTGAGGCCTCCGAGCTGAGTGACAGTTCCTGTGTTTGCAGAGCCCCATGGAAGCTGGCCTGGCTTCTGCCCCTGCACCTGGCTCCTCACACGAGTTAGGGACACAGGTGGAGCCTGGCTCTAGCTCCTGAGATGGTGGAGCAGCTGAGAAAAAAGAAGAAGAGTTCACCCCCATGCCTCCTCTCCATGGGCCTTTGCAAGACAGAGCCCAGCGCAGGGCCTCCCAGAGAAGCCGCAGCCAGGAAGGAGCCCTCCCCGGGACGTCTCCCCGACTGCCATCCACCCGCTGGGCCCTCTGAGCCCAGTCTTTGCTCCTGGCCCCTCACCAGCCTCTGGGGCTCCTCCCTGTGGGGCCAGCCCCAACCCGTCCCCACACACCCACAGGCACCCAGCCCCAGGCTTCTCAGCCTCGGGCTCGACCTCCGTGGGCTCCATTCCTGGAGCACAATCCAGTCAATGACCACCAGGGACAGTGGTCTGGGTGGTGTCGGAGGCCTTCCCCCGCAATCCCCAGCACCTGCTCCTGGGGACCCCTGTGGGGTCACGCCCCAGCTCATGGAGTAGGAGTAGGTGTCCGCCAGCCTCGTCCCCATTTCATCTGTGGCCTGCAAAGACAGGGACGGGTAGCCGGCCCAGAGGCATCACAGCCCTGCCCGGCCAACCTCCCTGTCCCCCTGCCCAGTCCCCCTGCTGCTCCCAGATCAGACACACACCTGTGCGTGCACAGCGCTGCTCGCGGGACACTGACCCATCCCCGCAGGGCGATCGGGATAAACCCTGAGGCAGAAGCTCGCAGCCCCCCACACCCCATCCCACCCAGCCAGCCTTGACCTTGAACATGACCTGTCCACTGGGTATCTGACCCCTCATCAGCCTGCTCTTGAACGGCTTGGCCCACCCCACAGGACCCCTGTTCACACACACACACACACACACACACACACACACACACACACACACGGAGGGGACCTGGGGCTGCATACATGGATTAGACCCTGTGGGGCTGGGTGGCTGGCTCTGGGCCTCCTGGTGTCACCTTTCAGTCTTTCCAGCCAAATGGACAGAGACGTCGGGGAGCCCTGACACGACATCCCCAGCGAGGGAGTGTTTGCACAGTTTGCTTTCCTCAGCCTGTAGTCTCTGGACTTCGGGATGCAACATGCAAACATGTTTTTGGTTCGAGGATCTCTAACAAAATGAGCTGGGCAGGGGGCTGTCTCTGGAATGTGGGTTCCCATGGCAGCACTTTGTGCATCATGGGGACCCCTGGCATTCAGCCTGGCAAGTTACCCCTCCCCACGCCATGGCCCCGGGCATGATTCCAAGAGTTCCCATAGGAGTTTGCCTGTCACAGGGCTGTGACATGGCCCCGCTGTGGCTTTGAACCCAGGTCAATCTGACCCAAGCCTGAGCTCATGCAGGAGCCTGAGGAAGTAGCCTTGAAAGGTACAGCTGAAAGTGACGGAAGCTTAACTTTTACTGAATCTAAATACTAACTGTTAAATGTAAAAATCATAAAACATGTAACAGAAAAGGGTGAAGGGTGGGGACGCCTGGGTGGCTCAGTCGGTTAAAGCGTCTGCCTTCGGCTCAGGTCAGGACCTCAGGATCGTGGGATCGAGTCCGGGTGCGGGCTCCCTGCTCAGCGGGGTGGTCTCTTTCTCCCTCTCCCTCTGCTGCTCCTGCTGCTTGTCTGCTCTCTCCCTCTCTCTAACAAATAAAATGTTAAAAAAAAAGTTTCTCTTTAAAAAAATAAAAAGATTGGGTGACAGGTGGACCTGGGCAGAGCGGCTCGAGTCCTGGGCTGGAGCTGCGGCCGATGCCAGGGATGCCCCCCCGCTCCTGCCGTGGAACCAGCCCAGGACCTGAGCTGGAGCTGCAGCTGGAGCTGGCTCCGTCCCCGGTGGTGGGGCTCAAGCTGGCTCTGGAATGGACTCCAGGGCTCAGCGAACTCTCAGGCTGGCATTGTTGCCAAATTTGGTGGAGGAACCGGCAGCAGAGAGGACTGCTGTGCTGGAGCTGGTCCAGGCGAACAGGTAGAGGGGCCTCTAGCCCGGGAGCTGCCGCCGGGGGGGCCATCGTCCGCAGTCGGTGCGGGGGCTGCTGTGTGCGGTGGCTCTGGCTTTTGGGTGGAGGTAATCCTCGCTTGGCGCACGTCTGAGCATCTGCTCTAGCTTCCCAGATGGTAAGCGCCCCTGTGTCTGTGCAGCGGGGGCAGGAGCTGGCTGCAGGGGCAGGGGGCTTACTCACACTGGGGCGCACTTGGCTCCAGCTCCCGAGCTCCCGGCAAAGGCACCGCAACAGAAGATGGAAATGCCTCGAGCTCTGGAGCGGGCTGTGGGCCTGTAGCTGCTTCTGAGCCCCGTCAACCCTGCAGTGGTGACCAGCCCCGGTGCAGTAGCCAGTCGTCCATCTGCAGATGGTGCCGAAGCAGCAGGAGGGGAGAAGATCACCACCCTGCCAGGGTGATCACCCTGTGCTGATCCCCACAGCCTGTCCCTGTGCCTTCTCAGAGGATACCCCCCACAGCCTCCCACAGCAGCGCTGAGCTGCCTCGAGAAGTGGCTCTCGATCTCGGACTGGCTCTCACTCTGGCAATGGTGCCGGATCGGGTGAGAGAACTGGTGTGCACTTGGCTTTGCTCTGGAATTCATGCCGGAGCTGGTTATGCCTCTGAGGGGGTCCGTGGGTCGGAGCTGGAGGGGCTCTAGTCTGTGGGGGCACTGGCTTAGGTTCTCGCGCTCCTTCCACAACTGGCTCGAGTCAGCGCGGGGGCAGGTTCTAGTGCGTCAGATGGTTCTAGATCTTAGCTGCCGCCAGGGCTGGCTCTGCCCCATGCCTCCTGCAAGGTCTGGTGCTAGAGATGCTCTAGCTCTGTATCACCCACTAGCTGACTGTGGGTGAGATGCTGACCCACAGGTTAGGCTGGGAGCTCCGCGGACAGGGTGGGTGTCTGGGGGTCCCCTCTGCATTCCAGCGAACACAGGTGGGGATGCTGCACGAGTGCATGAAAGAGTGAACACAAGTCTGTGGCCCAGATCTCTCATCTGTAAGCAACATCCCCCGCATCACGGGGCTGCTGGGGGATCCCACTGATTCACTACAATGTGAAGGGCTACCACCTCCCAGGCACTGTTCTGGGGTTGGGGACACAGCAGTGAGGAAGCACGGTCCCTGCTCGTGTGGGGCTGGCTGGAGCAGAGGTCAAACGAGGACTTCAGGTCCCCAGCAAGTATCTTTGCTCAGCTGGGATCAGTTCCCTGGAGCAGCCGGTCAGGCCCTTGCCCCTGTTGGGCAGCTCAGGACTGACTCACGTGGGATGCGTGGTGAAGGGCATGCAGGATCCTTGGGCTGAATCCCCCCGTAGCCATTACCCCCATGTAGCCGGTCCCGTCACCGTCCCAACTTTTGTCATCCATGAAATGCCAGGGGAGGAAAGCCATTTGTGGGTTCAAGAGCCTTATGCAAGTGCGGAACCGGGTCTAGATCATCGCTGGAGGGGGATTCAGCTCTAGCGCCTGCCCCAGAGCTCGAGCCAGGTCCAACAGCGATGCGAGCCGCAGCTCCTGAGATTTGGTGGCAGAGCACTGGACCACTGGTCTGGGGACCAAGGTCATGACCCTCCTTGTTGCAGCCTCAAGGGCCCCATTTGGAAGAGGTTCCAGAATCACTGCTCTGGTCAGGGTGAGGAGGCCTTAGGAGGGAACCGAGCACCAGGACCGGAGAGGGAAATGGGGACGAGGGAGGCTTCTGAGGTTTCTCACATCACCCCCGGAGCCCGAATATCCTGCTCCGGTGAGAGACACGGAGACAGAGACCGAGACAGAGAATGAACACAGGAGAGAGGGAACCAGAAGTTACAGTCTTTTCACCATCAGCTTGGAAATGACCTCCCAGTATTTTGCCCCATTCTCTTCCTGAGAGCGCGGTCACCCAGGCCATCCACCCTGGAGGGGAGGGGATTCCACAGGGACGTGTGAGCAGGAGTTTTACAGTCGGGGAGACGTCCGGGGAGGACTCCTTCCTGGCTGCGGCTTCTCTGGGAGGCCCTGGGCCGGGCTCTGTCTTGAAAAGGCCCATGGAGAGCAGGCACGGGGGTGAGCTTTTCTCCTCTCACAGATGTTCCACGACCTAAGGAGCTAGAGCCGGCTCCAACTCCATCGGCAGCTCTGGAGGGAGGGTGGTGCCTGCAGCGACTTCAGCAGGAGACCAGGAGCCAGCAGGTGACCGGCACCTGCCCACGGAGAGCCTGACGGGGGTCAGGAAGGGCCTGCTGGAGAGCCTGTGCCCGGAGAGCCTGCCCCTGTTCCTGCCAGAGCCGGTGCCCCTGCGCCTGCCCCGAATTGTGGCCCTACCTGTGCCTCTGGTTTGCCCCTGTCCCAGCTCCTGCCCTGGATCCTGACCTGTTCCTACCCCTGCCAGTGCCCCTGTCCTTGCCCCGGACCCAGATACTGCCCTGGTTCCTGTACGTGCCATTGCTGCAGACCCTGTCCCTCCCCTTGCACCCACCCCCTCCCCTTCCCCTGCTTCTGCTCCTCTTCTTGCCACTGACCCGGGTTCTGCCCCTGCCCATGCCTGTGGTCCTGTTCCTGCCTCTGAGCCACCTCCTGCCCCTGCACCTGCCCCTGCCCCTGGCCCTCCCTGTGCTCCTGTTCTTGCCCCTGACCCAGCTCCTGAACCATCTCCTGCCCTGGGTCCTGTCCCTTCCCCTGCCACAGCCTATGTTACTCTTCTTGCCACTGACCCACCTCCTGCCCCTGCACCTGTCCCTTACCCTGCCCCTGGCCCTGCCTGTGCCCCTGTTCTTGCCCCTGACTCAGGTCCTGACCCAGCTCCTCCTTGGTCCCGCCCCTTCCCTTGCCCCTGCTTGTGCCCCTGTTCTTACCCCTGACCCAGTTCCTGCCCCTGCTACTGCCCCCGGCCCTGCTCTTGCATCTGGCCTTGCCCCTGGCCCTGCCCCTCCTCCTGCTCCAGCAGGGCTCCCAGAACCACAGCCAGAGCCACATCCTCGCGGGGAGAGCCCCTTGTACAATGACGCTTAGTTCCATCACCCACCCTGATGCCCCGCCCGATTGTTTCATCCCCTCCCCCTGTGTTCTTTCTCTCTGGTACATATTAACTGTTATATTAACTTTCCATGTCCTATATGCTGTTATTTATTTTAAATAAAGTTAATCATTTTCAATTGAACAAATCCTGAGCATTAAGTACATTCCCGACGCTGTGACACCACACCACAGAACATTGCTGCAGAACATCTGCTTCCCCAAAGGACACCCTGAACCAGAAGGCCTCCCTGCCCATTTTTCTCCCAACCCAGCCCCTGGCAACCCCTAAGCTTTTCCTTTACCTGCTGATTTCCTGTACATGGAATCACACAGTACCGGCCTTTGTGTCTGTCCCCCTATTTTCAAAGAGGACTCGTTTTTTTCTGTGTTGATTTGACATAGAATTTCCCTTATTCGATGTTGAAATCCCAGATGGATTACAGATGAGATGTAATCATAGAGCCCCCTTTGGTAAATATGGGCGCAATCTCGGGGCGGAGACCCCTGTTCCTGCTGGGACACCTCAGCCTGACTCCAGACAGGAAAGGGCTGGTTCCTCCTGTGACCCACAGAGAAACCAGGGAAATGAAGAAAGCTAGAAGACACACCCCAATGGGCAAAAGCATTGCTCACAACCCAAGGCCAGAGAAAAGTTTCCCATGCCTCTGGTCCAAACCAGGCTCCAAGTCACTGAGTTCCACAGGGACAGAGACCACACGCATGCAAGTCCAATGGGGGGACGGGCACGGGGGGAGTCAGAGATGTAGAAACTCATGGGGAAGGTCTCTGACAAAGGAAACCCTATGGAGGCAGCGCTGGTCACCCTCAGACTGGCAGGTGTCTGGTTTGGGGACCAGGAGCCCTGGAGAGCACATGAGGAAGTGGAGGTCCCCTGGAGAGAAGGGTGACGGGCACCCCTGCCTGGGAAAACAGTGAGCAGCACCCATCCCAGGCTGAAGGTGCACCCATCACCTAGCATGCTGGTCCTCGGACTCACCCCCGGAAACTCTGGCTCGGGTTTCACAGACGTGTTTCCAGAAGTGTTCAGCACAGCGGTGGTGGAGAGAGCAGGGAATGGAACAATGCTAATGCCCAAGGCGATGGATGGGAATCTCGGTCCCAGTCCTCATGATAGAATACCCTGTAGTTACTGTCACACTGTCGTCTGGGGCATAGGATCCAGGTAGCCCCTCCTGAGACCCCCTCCTGCCACCCTGCTCCTGACAACATTCAGAGTTCTTTCAGGAAGAGGTGGAGAGGATCCAGGATGACAGAGGGCCAAGGAGAAGGAAGGTCAGCCCTGGGAGGACAGTTGGACGGGCCCTGAGCCACCATCCAGGGCCCGGGCTGTGGTGCCCTCGGACCTCACCCCAAAAAAGAGCTCCTGATGGATGGACCCATCTTCCTTGGTTTCCCTCCCTCCCTCACTCCATCCATTCCTCCCTCCCTCCTCCATTCCTCTTTCCTTCCCCCCTTCCTCTCTCATTCAGCAGAGGATCTGGGGTCCCTGCTCTGTCCTGAGCACTGGGACGACATCTGTGAGCGCCCCCAGCCCACGTGGTCCCTGCCCACATGGCACTCAGGTCTACTGTGAGAGGTGACAGGGGGCAGTCCTCAGGGCTAACAGAGGTGATGAGCACCAGCAATCTGCTCCCGAAAACAGAGGCCAGTTGCACAAAGAAAAGAATGGAGACACCCACGCTCAGTACATCCTCTAGAAAAATCTAGTCCTGAAAAGTGATGAAAAGTAAGTATATGCTAGACTTAACACAATGTGAGTTCTAATGGCCCATACGCACTGATTCCTAGAAGCAAGGAAGAGTAAATCATACAATGTCGCTGGGGGGTTGTGACGCCACTTTTCTGACCCAATGACAGCATTTCAGCCAACATCTCCAGGGCCTCCGAGCTTTCCCAAGGGTCCCTGCGATCCTCTGACCCTTACTTCGTCCTCCTTGGGCAGCTCTGTCCTGTCGTCTTCCTTGTCTCCTGCCTCTTCTGGGGCCCTTCAGGGGCCTCCCCAACCACACCATCCTCGGGAGGACTCCCCGTGCCCCATGGCTGGGCGCCCCCATCTGGCGCTGTGCCCTGTAAGCCTGGTGCTTTGTGCAAGTCCCGTGTGCTCCCTCTGGGGTCACTTGGCATCTCCCTTGCAGGGGCCTACATCTTCATGCACTGGGTCTCCTCTGAGCAGTCTGTGAGGCCGGCCTGTACCCATGTCACGGGCGCAGAAGCGCAAGTGCAGAAGGTCCAGAGGACCTGCTCCCAGTCCCAGCGTGTGGAGTCTGGGCCGAGGGTGGTCCCGGAGCAGAGGAGGACTTGGGCCCAGGAAGACTGAGGGAGGACGTAGCACAGTGAGCCCCCAGGGGGACAGTGAGCACCGTGGGGGCCTGGCGCTCAGGCCTGCTGGGCAACCCCGTCCCACCGGCAAGGGCTCTGTCCCCAGACTTGGTAAGATGTAAGAGGGTCCTCCTGGGCCCCGGGAGTAGCTGGGGTGAACAAGGCTCAATGCTACCCCAACAAGTAGGAGGAAAGTATGGTAACTCCTTTTGGGGGGAGGGGGTAGGCTCAGAAAGATTTCGGAGGCGCTGAGCTAAACCGCAAGGTGAGTGCAATGTTCAGCTGGTTTTTCCTTCCTGTGACTGTTTCCACGTTCTTCCAAAAACATGAAAGTTTTTCTGATTTCTCAGGCCCTCACCCTTGCCCTGAGTTCCCGGACCGGTTTGTCCCGCTACCGGGCTGGGCCCGCTGCGTGACAGGCTGCCGCCCAGAGGGCCAGGAGAGAGCAGCGCCCACGGGACCCCGCGCGCTAGGACCCCGGGGCCTGGTGCTTTGGCCCGCGGCCGGTGGGCAGGGGCTGGGACCCGCGGGTGGGGGCGGGCGGGGGAGGGAGCGCGCTGGCGGGTGGGCGGGGCGTGCGGCTCCTATTTGCCCGGCCGCCGGCCCTGCCCCAGGGTCAGCCCCCGGCGCGGCTGCAGGCGTGGCCACCGGGTATCGCCGGGGCCCTGGAGAGCTGAGTACCTGGTTTCCGGCCCGGGGTGTGCCCCTCCGTCCGCCCTAAACCCTGTCCGGTCGCAAGGGGTGAGTCTACAGCCCGCGGGGACAGTCGCGCTACCCACGTCCTGCGTCGCGGGGCAGTGGCGGGCGGAAGTGGGGTGCGCGTCTGGGCACCAGGCCACCGGGTGCAGACTGCTTTGGCGGGGGCGGACACGGAGGCTGGGGTGGAGGGGGAGGAGGGTGCCTTGATCAAGGTGACCGAGCCAGGGAGGGCTGAAGCGCGCTCCCGCCGTCCCCTGGAGAGCCCAGGCGCGGCCTCCAGGAGGAAGACACGGCTGCCATCCCTACCCCCAGCCCCTACCCCACCGCAAGGGCATCAGGCGGCCCCTCTCTGCGCAGCCCCCACCCAAGCCGGGCGTGTCCCCGCTGGGCCGGCCCTGGGCTCGATTTCCGGTGTCCCCGCTGTTACCCCTGGGAATCTTTCTCCAAGCCCCGCCCAAGCGCCCCGCCCTGCGCTGCTCCCGAGTCCCTGGGCAGGACGCCCTGTGCTCCCCGCGGAGGGCGGGGGTTGGGAGGAAGACAGCCCAGGCAGCGGGGGGGACGGTCCGCCTCTCCCGAGTCACAGCTGCAGGATTCGGCTGAGCACTGAGCCACTGTCCCCCTGTCCACCTACCCGAGCTGTCATAGCTGGGGCCACCCAGGGGAAGGCAGGGCAGCAAGGATGGGGCCAGTATCCCCTGGACATCGGGAACATTCCTTTGCAGGTGTTCCTCGGATCCCGGAGACACAGGCTCAGAGCTTGACAGGCCTGGGAGAGGTGGCCTGACTCACCAAGCCCGCTCAGTCTCTCCAAGTACCCGGGTTCAAAGGCTTCGCCCAGCAATGCGCTGCCGCAGACTGGCCCTGGGCCTAGGATTCTGCCTGCTGTTGGGCATTGTCCTCTTTTTTCTGCGGTGAGCATAGCCCCATGGAGCCCTCCCTTCACCCCAGACTTCTCCCTTTCTTGGCCTCTCAACCCCCAAACCTTGATCCCTTTATGGATCCCTAGGTCCCACCCACCTCTCTTGGCACGCCGGTCCGTCAACCCCCACCCCCCCACCCCAGTAAGACCAAACTAGTTCTGGTTTCTGGATTTTGATTAGTAATGGCCTCCAGGCCTTTGCTCTTGCTCTTTCCTCTGCCTGGACTGCTCTTCTAGCCATGGTAATGGAGAACTCCTGTTCAAACACAATTCACCCCATCTGTTCTTTCTGTGAAGCCCTCCCACCACCACCACCACCCCTCACCACCACTCCCCCATGCGCAGGGCCTGGCATCAAAAACATTCCTGCCCCAGGAATGAAGGACCGCATGGGTGACTAATGGCCACATTGCAGAAGACCGGGAGGATTGGACCTCTGAGGTCAGCCAGACCCAAGGAGTGGTAGGGGATCCCCAGATGCACCCCGCTGGGGGCCTTCACTCCCATCAACGTGCATTAGGTGGGTTTTCAGCTTCATGACAGTCAACAGGTGTTTTTCCTTCCCAGGATGTCTGTGGAGAACTGGCTGCCCTTCTCCTATGTCCCGTATTACCTCCCCTGCCCAGAGATCTTGTAAGTATGGGGTGGGGAGAATTTGGGCCCTGTGGGCTGCCTGGAGTGGGGACACTGGGTGAGTTTTAGGGTCACTTTGCAGGTTATTAGGTCCTAAGCTCATGATTCTGATCAGTTTGGTAGGTGTCGGGTAATTTATGGGCTGTGGAGTAAAATGTCCATGTCAGTCCTCTGGCGTCCCTGCAGCGCCCCCTCTGTGCTTTGACCTTGAGCATGCCGCAGGGCTCTGAGCCTCACTTTTTCATCTGTAAAATGGGATGATGGAAGTCCCCTCCTGGGCCACCTGGAGCATGGAGTGTGATGACACCTGTAAAGAGTCATCTGTAGCACACACCACACAGCAGGTGCTCAGGAAATAGTTGGACTTGACTTTTTGCTAAAGTTTGTGTTCAGTGTGGATTCAAGGAACAAATTAACATGGGACCAGACTTCCCCCCCATAACGAACCTGACTTCTTGACAGTTAAGAGTGAAAAAATGGGCTGGGACAGTCTTAAGTGGGGGAGGTATCCTTGTGATAGCTAGAGGCAAGTTTAAAATCTGGTTCATAGACTGCTAATTAACCACAAGGCATGTTTCACTGTTATAAACATAGAATATAGTCAGTTAGGAAGCTGGAAAGCAGAAAAGACAAGGAAAAATACCCTCTTGCGTCCTACTGGTTTGAGTTATACTTTGCTTCCAAAGTTCATGGTCAACTTGTTGGTTGCTGCCCTTTCTAGTTGAACCGACTGTGCATCTTACTTGGTTCTAAAAGCAGAAAGGCTGCTTGCTATTGAAAATAGTTGTGATCGGGGCGCCTGGGTGGCTCAGTCGGTTAAGCGGCTGCCTTCGGCTCAGGTCATGATCCTGGGGTCCTGAGATCGAGCCCCACCTCTGGCTCCCTGCTCGGCGGAGAGCCTGCTTCTCCCTCTCCCTCTGCCTGCCACTCTGCCTACTTGTGCTCTCTCTCTGTCAAATAAATAAATAAAATCTTTAAAAAAAAAATAGTTGTGATCATAATGTTTTTGCAATTTTTATCCTGTGATCCCAGAACTGGCTGTGTTCTTCAGCGTGTGTTCATGCTCTTCGTGGTCACCACCCTTTAATTGCCCCCAGGAACTGGGTCATAATTCTTGAACTCCTCCCCCTTTCCCACAAAGGACGGGGCAGGGGGGGGGGGGGATTTCGGTTTTTTTAAATTCCCCGGGTTTTTTTTTTTTTTTTTAAGATTTTATTTAGGGCGCCTGGGTGGCTCAGTTGGTTAAGCGACTGCCTTCGGCTCAGGTCATGATCCTGGAGTCCCGGGATCGAGTCCCGCATCGGGCTCCCTGCTCAGCAGGGAGTCTGCTTCGCCCTCTGACCCTCCCTCCTCTCATGTGCTCTCTCTCTCTCTCTCAAATAAATAAATAAATCTTAAAATAAACAAATAAATAATAAAGATTTTATTTATTTATTTGAGAGAGAGCAAGCATGAGCAAGGGAAGGAGCAGAGGGAGAAGCAGGTGCCCCACTGAGCAGGGAGCCCAACATGGGGCTCGATCCCAGGACCCTGAGATCATGACCCAAGCAGAAGGCAGATGCTTCACCGACTGAGCCACCCAGGTGCCCCCTCCAATTCCCCAGGATTCTAAATGAGTTTGTAATGAGCAGCTCTAGATATAAAGCTTTTTTTCCATATTAAAAATCCTTTCATTTGTTAGTTCCCTCCCTGGGCCAGGCTCCCATTCTCTCGTTCACACGGACTCCACTCCCTGGCCAGGACTAGAGGAAGCACTGGGTGTTGTTGAAAAGCAACAACCAAACCACCTTGCTGATTTGAGCGGCAGGGGATGCTATCTCCTGAGTTTTGATTTCATTTCCTTGATTTCTACCGAGGCTCTCCTTTCTCCCACCCCCTTCCCATGAACTGAATTTCCTCTTCCCTGATGCACCTGCCACATTGCCTTCTCTCCCTGGCCTGTTTGTGGGGGCTCTGGCACCACTTTGGGCCCAAAGTATTTGCTACATTTTTTTTTTCTTTCCAGTTCCACTTAGCTCTTTTTTTAAGTAGACTGAAGTTGGAAAATTTTTTTGTGTGTGTTAAATGGTCACATCTTCCTGTCTTTTCATCTGGATTTCTTCACTTTCAGTTTTCCTACCTACGGGTGTGAAAATGTGAAGTTTTGTTTTGTTTCGGGGTTTTTTGTTTTTTTTGGCTCTGGCTCATCTGTGGTTCCGGCGTTCTTATGACTGAACGAGTGCTTTAATAAGGCTGGAGCGTGGCTGGGCTTGGGGAGGAGCCAACTGCCAGGGTTGTGGGCCCTCTTCCTCACTTCCTGCCTTTGCAGAGTGCCCTCACTTTCCGAGTGGGACCTGAGTGCTTGTTTGGGTGGAAACTAGGGCAGAGAATCAGTGTGACAGACTGACTTTTAAAAATTGTTGATTCAAGAGTTTAAACTAATCACAGAAAGATAAACACATATTACAGGATTCCACTTACATGAGCTCTCTAGAATAACCAAATTCACCGAAACAGAAGTAGAATAATGGTTACCAGGGGCCGGGCGGGGGGGTCAGCATTTCATGGGGACGGAGTTTCAGTTTGGGAAGATGAGAAGGTTCTGGAGAGGGATGGTGGGAACGGCTGCACAACAGCGTGAACGTGCTTCAGGCCCCTGAACTGTGCACTTAAAAATGGTTAAAATAGGGGTGCCTGGTTGATCGTCTGACTCTTGGTTTCAGCTCAGGTCATGATCTCAAGGGTCATGAGATCGAGCCCCATGTCAGCAGGGAATCTGCTTGAGATTCTCCCTCTCTCTCCCTCTACCCCCACCCTCTCTTTCTCTTCCTCTAAAATAAATATATCTTTTTTGAAAAATGGTTAAAATAGTAAAGCTTTGTTTTGTACATTTTACCACCAAAAGAGAGAGAGACAGAGAGAGAGAAGCATAGACTAAAAATTGGTAGGAAAACTTAAGGAGGCTTAAGCTATCCCATCAAAGATGCCATATTGAAAATTCCTTAGCGAACGGCAAGTGCGGTGTGCTTAGGTGGTCTGGCCTGACAGCCGACCTCAGGCCCCTTCTGCAGCTGCTGCACGCCCTGGGTGACCTCGGGCAGCCTCTCTGGGCCTCACTTCCACCCTCTGGGGAAGGACGTCATTGGGAGGACTTTCAAGCCTGAGGAGTCAAATGTCTGGCCCCAGGTCCTTCCAGCCCGCAGGTGGCCGAACCAGAGGCTCTATGCAAACCTGCAGGGCCCTCCATCTTGCTTCACCCAAGCTGCCCTCGGCTGAAGCTAGTAGAGGCTGGCCACACAGGCTGCCTGCCAAGAAAGGGACAAGATGGTCTTAATGAGCGTTTGCTCTGTGCTGGACATGGATGCATACCTTGATTCTCAGGGCAGCTCTGAGGGTGAGGGATGGTTACCCATTTTACAGATGAGGAAGTGTGGGGGCATGAGTCAGGATTCCATGATAGACACAGAACAGAGGAGGGAGGGAGAAAGGTAGATTGATGGAGCTGAGCCAGTCTGGAATCCGGGGAGCAGGCCCCAGGAAGGGCAGGCTGGAGCTCAGGCCGGCGCTGACACTGGCAGAATGTCTTCACAGAAACCTCAGTTCTGCTCTTCAAGCCTTTCCACCAGATTCTATCAAGCCCACCCAGGCCCGGCAGGATCATCTCTACCTAAGGGCAGCTGGTGTAGGTGTTAATTACATCCACCAAATACCATCGAAGCAACACCTTGATTGCTGTTTGTGTAACTGGGTCCCGCAAGTGACCATCACCGTGGGCCCAGGTGACTCACCTCAGGTCCCCAGGCGAGAAGGCAGCAGAACTGGGATCACCGGGTCTTTGCAGCTTCTCAAAACTTCTACCCATTGCCAGGCCCCTACAGAGTGACATGCTGGAAAGAGCATCAGCTTTGGGAGACAGGTGACACTGGGTACCGACTGCCACCCCGCCACTCAGTGACCCCGGACAGACTGCTTCTGCAGGAGCCCAGCCCCTGCAGGGTGGGCAGAGCAGTGGGGAAGGTTCCAGGGAGTCTGCCTGGAACCTCTGGCATGGTGCCTGCCCCATGGGGGTGTTTGCTTCTTCTCCACTCTCTCCTTCCTGCTCTGAGTAGCTCTGTCCCCTGCCCTGGCACTAACACCTCTCTCTCTCGCCTCTGCCACCAGCAACATAAAACTGCAGTATAAAGGGGAGAAGCCGTTCCAGCCAGTGACATGGTAAGCAGACTGCCATCTCCCCCTTTGTGGCCCCGGGGGCTGGGGGCTGCCTCCCCTCACCACTGCCCTTCTTGGTTACAGGTCACTGTACCCTCAGCCCAAGCTGCTGGAGCAGGGGTAGGTGTTGGGCAGGGTCTGGGTGCAGAATGGAGCGACTGGCGGGAGGAAGGGGGGCGTGGAGCGGGGAGGGCAGGTGCAGAGCTCCGATTTATAAGCTGGGGTGGTGGGGATGTCAGGTGGCCTTGGGGTCCAGCTAGTCTGGGACCTGGGTTCCAGTCCCGTTCTGTCACTAGCTGTGTGACTTGGGGCAGGTTACCGAACTGCTCTGAACTATTTCTGTACGGGTGGATAGAATATCCACTTCATAGCAGGTTGGATGGAGGACTAGATGAGACGGTGTTTGCAAAAGGCACAGCTCCGGGTGCCTGAGTGGCTCAGTTCAGTTGAGAGTCCGACTCTTGATCTCAGAGTCTTGAGTTCAAGCCCCACGTTGGGCTCTATGCTGGGCATGGAGCCTACTTAAAGGCGGGGGCACAGCTGCATAGTAGGTGCTCAATCCGGGGTTCCTGCTGATATTGCGACCCCTCACGTATTAGGCACTTAGCAGGCACCTGAAGTGCTAGGCTCCCTTACACACGGGATGTGCATTCACTCCTGGTCCTCTCGACCATGCCGGGGAGGAGCTGTTATTATCCCCACTTCCCATAGGAGGCTACTGAGGCCCAGAGACAGGGATGAAGCTGCCCCAGGTCACACAGCATGGGAGGCAGGGCCAGGATGAGACTGCGGCCTTCCCAAGGGAAGGGCCTCACCCCCCCCACGGCCTGCCCTGCCGCTAGGCCTACTGAGCTGCTGACGCTTACGCCCTGGTTGGCGCCCATCGTCTCCGAGGGAACCTTTGACCCTGAGCTTCTGCAACACATCTACCAGCCGCTGAACCTGACCATCGGGGTCACAGTGTTTGCCGTGGGGAAGTGAGTAGTGGGCTGGGTCGGGGGATGTCACTGAGCCATGGGAGCTTACAGTCTGGGAAGGGACCAGACCTGGACATGGGACCCTGCCTGGTTGCCAGGAAAGCCCTGAACCAGGCGCTGTGCGTGTGGGAAGGTAGGGAGTAGAGGGTGATGACAGGAGGGCTTCCTGGAGGAGGGGATCTGGCCCTGGAAGGGGAGCGGCAGGAGCCTTTGTGAGGACACCCCCTTGGCCTCCTCACCCCTCTCTGTTCCCCTGGAACAGTGCAGGCAGGCATGAAGGACTGGAAACACTCAAGACCACCTCACAGAACTGGGGGTCCATGGTCAGGCCACAGGTAGGTCAAGCCCCACCCTCAGGACCCTCTCCCCTCTCCCCACCCTGGGCCTGCCTACTCTCTGGATACCTCCTGTTTTCCTCTCCTCCCCCTCACCCCACCTAGCCTTGCCTTGAAAAGGCCTGGCAGCCTCCCCCTGCGTCTCTTTCTGGGACTCCCGAGGGAGAAACCACGGTGGGACCCCAATACTGCAAGTGCTAGCCAGATGATGGGTGGCCCGCCTGGGTCAGGTTCCATCGGCTTTGACCTGGGGGTGGGGTGTGGCCTGCAGTTTCCTCCAGCTGGGCCCCAAGCCCCCAGCACCACTCACCTCACCTTGATGCAGCCACTTAGCCTGCCATGTGGTCACTTTCCTCTCGCTGAGCCTCAGTGTCTTTGCCTCTAAAATGGGGATTATGGGGAGGGCGCGTGGCTGGCTCGGTCAGCGAAGTGTGCCACTTGATCTCGGAGTCATGGGTTTGAGCCCCATGTTGGGTGTAGAGATTACTAAAAAAAAAAAACCAATAAACTTTAAAATGGGGATGTGGTGCCTGCCTTTAGGGAGTTCATGAGGCTGGAAGGAGCTAAGAATCCCTTAAAACACTGCCTGGCACCTAGTTAAGTGCTCACTAAAAGTTAGCTCCATGTGCGAATTTAAGAATCCCTGTTAAGCATCCTTCCTACGAAGGAAGAAGCTGGTACTGTGATTGTGGGGGTCTGACAGAGGAGGACCCCGAGGTTTCAGACCTGAGTGGCATCTCAAAGTGAGGAGCTGGGAGGTGGACCCCAGCCTGGCCGAGCCCAGGCCCCAGGCCCTGCAAGGGGCCAGCCCATAGTGGGGACACGGGCAGTGGGGGGGTGGGGCCAGCGAGGTCGATGAGGTCATTCCCCCACCCGCCTCCCCGCCAGGTACACCCAGTTCATCAAGCACTTCCTGGAGTCGGCCGAGCAGTTCTTCATGCAGGGTTACCGGGTGCGGTACTATGTCTTCACTAATGACCCTGCGGCCGTTCCTCGGGTCCCGCTGGGCCCCGGCCGCGGCCTCAGCACCATCCCCATCCAGAAGCACTCCTGCTGGGAGGAGATTTCCATGTGCCGGATGGAGACCATCAGCCAGCACATTGCCAAGACTGCGCACCGGGAGGTGGATTACCTCTTCTGTCTCAATGTGGACATGGTGTTCCGGAACCCGTGGGGCCCTGAGACCTTGGGGGACCTGGTGGCTGCCATTCACCCAGGCTACTACGCTGTACCCCGCCAGCAGTTCCCCTATGAGCGCAGGCATGTTTCCACCGCCTTCGTGGCAGACGGCGAGGGGGACTTCTATTATGGTGGGGCCGTCTTTGGGGGGCGAGTGGCCAGGGTGTACGAGTTTACCAGGGGCTGCCACATGGCCATCCTGGCGGACAAGGCCAATGGCATCATGGCAGCCTGGCAGGAGGAGAGCCACCTGAACCGTCGCTTCCTCTTGCACAAGCCCTCCAAAGTGCTGTCCCCTGAGTACCTCTGGGATGACAGGAAGCCCCAGCCACCCAGCCTGAAGCTGATCCGCTTTTCGACGCTGGACAAGGCCACCGGGTGGCTGAGGAGCTGACGGCAGAGCCAGGGCTGAGGTGGATGGGGACCCCCAGCCCTGCAGCCAGCTTGCCCCAGTGCCTCCCTTCTCGGGCCTCGGGTGAGACCAGTCCGGCCCTGCCTCAGTCTGTTAGCAGAATTCAACCGGAAAATGGAGGCTGAAAGCCCTTTGTAAACTGTAAAGTGCTGTACCCACATGAGGAGAACACAAAGACCACACAGCCCTAGAACAGTCAGCCAGGAAGAGGGGAGGCAGAGGTGAAGCAGACAGGGCCTGGCAGGCTCTACCCAGCAGACGTGCCTTCGGGGCAGGCTCTGGAGTCAGCCCTCCTCCACACCTGAGACCCCACCTCTGCCCCCCCCTTCTGTTGCCTGTTGCCCTTAAAGTTGTACTTCGAAGCCCCTGGTGTGAAAGGCAGCCCAGACCCCTCTTCTCTGGCTGCCGGGGGTCCTGGGTACTCTGATGTCCCCCTGCCATACAGAGCCAACCCCCCGCTCGGCCCTGGAGGGAACCTTGGCAGTGGAACAGGCCTGGCTCTCTCTCGTGTCAAGCCTAGCCTGTACCCCACGGTGGGCCACAGTCCCTGCCACCAGCCACCTCCTTTGTAAGAGGGCTTGGGCAGCTTTTAACAAAGGTGGCGTGGGGGGGCGTCTGTGTGGCTCAGTCGGTTGAGCGGCCGACTCTTGGTTTTGGCTCAGGTCATGATCTCAGGGTCCTGAGATAGAGCCCCCTGCCCTTGGGCTCCACGCTCAGCAGGGAGTCTGCTCAAGATTCTCTCTCCCTCTGCCCCTCCCCCCAATCATGCGCATGCGCACACACACATGCACGCTCTAAAATAAATAAATCTTTAAAAAAAAAAAAATAGCTGGCATGTGCTAAGCCCTAACCAGGGTGTTTTCACCTGCACATCTGAGGGTCTGTCCGGCCAGCCACTGGGGATCCAGGCAGCCTGGATTTCAAATACAGTCAGCTTGTGCGGGTGGAGGAGGGAGGGTCCGGTTGTCCAGAAAATCTGGACTAAAGCTGACCGCCGCAACAAACAGGATTTGGTACCCAGCCTCCTGGGAGAGGGGCGAAGTGAGCACGTGCTGTCAGGCGTGCCATACTCTCAACAATCAAGGGGAGCAGAGCCCATCAGCTGGCCACCGGGTGGCCTCTCGGGCCCTGAGCCCGTAACACAGGTGTCTGCTGGTGCTCCTGAAACCAGGGTCAGCCTCGGCCCTATGAGGCCACTGGTGGGCGTGCGGCACCGAGCCTGTGGCGCAGGCCCAGGATTAGAGGGCCTGGGAGGGCAGCATCAGTGCGGTGGCCCCAGAGGGACTTCAGAGCACCCCCCCCCCCGACATCCCGTGGTTGTGTCTGCCTGGCAGGACAGAGATGGGGTGCATTCAGGGTTTGGTGGCCCAGTGTTTAGTCGTCTGGGGGCAGCAGCTCCTTTGCCACGGAGGGCGCAGAGGGGTACTCTCTGGCCACATTGGGAGGAATAGGCACCTACCCACTAGGCCACCCTGGCAAAGCTGGGGGTCAGCCCAAAGCCCACTCCTCCTGTAGCCTGTGGTCTGGCCAGCGAGCAAGGACAGACTGCCAAAGTCTGAGCAGAGGGAGTGAGCAGAGGAGAGGGTTTGGGCTGGGGAGGACGGGTCAGGGAGAGGTGCTGGGGTGCTTCCGGGCAGAGGGGCAAGGGTGGGCCCACAGCCTGTATGTCCCAGTGAGGAGCACCTTCCCAGAGCATCAGGATCTGCCCTGTGATGCCAGTTGTGTTGAAGAAGCAGAACTTGCCTTCAAGGAGCTTCTACCTTGGGGCAGGGAGAGGCCCCCTGGTGTGGAGACCAGAGAAGGCCTCCCGGGGGGAGGTGGCCCCAAGGCCCAGGCGGCAGCAGCAGGCTTGCAGGGGAGAAGGGAACCCCTGCCTCACTCCCAGCCCAGCCTCTCCTGGACCCAGCTGATTTCCCTTCTCAGCCTTGGCCCAAATCCCCAAGGAATATGGCCGACCCTGGTCCACATCGCAGGACACAGCCCTCAGACACGAGTTGAGGGAGTGACAGGGCCCAATTCCTGGAACCAAACCAGGGTCCAAGCTACTTTCCAAAACAGAGCTGAGGGCTTGGAGCCAGAGCTGCTGCATGGGTGGGGAGGGGTAAGGAGCCTGGTGGGGGTTGGGAGGGGTGGAGGGGGCCAGGGCCTGACCCAGCAGATGGATGGGGGAAGGCCCAGAGACAGTCCCAGCAGCTCTGGGCCCCTGTCTGACGGGATCAGATCTGAGCCACAGGCACCACTGTTGACAGGGCCCATCAGTTTTGGGGGCTTTGAGGTTTTCTAAATTGCAAAGGTACTTCTTTAAGAAATAGACAAAATCACAAATACAAAATGTCTGCGGTGGAGGCCCCTGACACTTAAGCTTCCTCTCCCTTGCCAACTGCCTCCTCCCCACACGTGACAGTCCCACATCATCGCTCGGCCACAGGGCCTGGCCCGCACACCTCTACTCACACTGCCCACCAGTCAGGTCTGTTTGTCCTATCACCCAGCCGATTTCTGGGGACTCACGCCTGACATCACCTCCAGGAAGCCTGCCTTGATTTGTGCCCCGCTCCAAAGTGGGTGCCTTTCAGTGTTCCCACCAACCCTCCTCATCCCTGTGCCATTTACAATGTCTGCCCATCTCCATCCCTTGCCCAGTTGGTAAACTCCAAGACGGGACAGACCGTGGCTGGCCCGGGTTCCCCCTGTACCTGAAACCCAGGAGGCCCTCTGTAAATGTTGAACAACTACATGAGGGGTGACAGCTGAGAGAACATGGGGTTAAGAGTCTGTCCTAGCACCTGTGGGATGTTGGACAGTTCATCCGAGGCCCTGGGGTGAGGATCAAACAAGATTATGGCTGGAACTCCTCTTGGGCAGCTACTCTGGGACGTGGCTAGGTCTGGAACCTCCAAGCAGCCGGCCCCACCCCAGAAGGAAGTAGATGACCTCCATAGCCCCCATTACACAGGAGTAAACAGACAGCCTGCTCATTCCTAGTTGGTTTTGGGGTTCCATGCTTGAGCGGGGGCAATAACATGCCCACCAAGCTCCTTCTAAATCTAGGATGCTGTGGCTCTGGTAAGACTGCCTGGACTGTGTCCCCCAGGCCCCCCAGCCCACAGTGTCCCCGACTCATTGCCCAACATCCAGAGAGCCCTGCATGATCTGGTCTAGACATGCTCCCCAGTGTCTCCAGCCTCCCTAGGGCCTTCCTCCCCCAGGGAGCCCATCAAGCCTTTGCCCCTCAGAGCCCCCTGCAGCCACTGCCCTTCACATGGCCCCCCATCCGGGACCGCCTCCCCTCCAAGCCTGGGCTCAGAGACTACTTCCTTGGGCTCCTCTGGTAAGCTTAGGCTTTGGGTCAGATTGAGCTGGGTTCAAACCCACAGCAGGGCCATGTCACAGCCCTGTGACAGGCAAGCCCGTGTGGTGGCTGCCAAGAGCCTCAGTGGAAATGGGGTCTGTGGCCCTGACTTCAGCAGGTTGAGCTGGGGGCACAGGGGGCTGCCTGGCTGGGGGAGTCCCAACCCAGGATAAGGCCTGTGATGGTCAGTGCGGGGCTCAGTGAGGGTGAAGAGAAATGACCCCGAGTCCCCCGTTCATGTTCACAGCTGGACTTGGCCACTCAGAGCTGAGTAACCTTGATCTTTGAGATCACTTCTTGTGTATAAAAAGGGGTGAAATTCATCACTGAGCACCCAGGAGGGTTCTGTGCAACACTACACCCAATGCTCGGGCACCCTGGTGGGGGGCTCCCTCCTTCCTGGGCTCCTTCCCACCCCTCTGACTCCAACCAGGGCTGCAGCCAGGGACAGGCTGGACCTCATGTCCGGGCCCCTGCCAGGAGGACTAGAAGAGGTGTAGAGGAGGAGTAAGGGGCAGACTGACCTCCTTGCCTGTACTCGGTGTCCACGGCCGCCTCCCGGTCCCCTGGCCCAGCCGCGCCCCACCCCGCCCCCGGCCCCTGCAGGTTACATGTGGGGACCAGGACAGGACAGCGCTGTATCACCCGCGACTCCCGTGTCTCCAGGTCTCCAACGCCAACCCGGCCCAGCGCCCGATGGCCCTCTCGCCCGCTTGAGTCTGGGGCGGTACGAGGTCCCAGCGGGCGCGCGAGGCAGAGAGCAGGCAGCGGGGCAGGAGACGCGTGGGACCCGCGGCGCGCTGGGCCCTCGGTGCGCCGCGGCGAGGCGCGGCTCCTGTGCACGCGCTGTCGGGCCCCCACAGACCCGCGTGCCCGCAACCGTGGACACGAGTCCCGGCGGCCCCGGCAGGGCCCACCCACCGCCGCCCGCGGGAGGGAGGCCGGCGCGCGCGACACACGCCCCCGAGCGCGCCCCCGAGCTCGCGCCGCGGCGCCAGCCCCTCACACCTGCGGCGGGCGGGGCGGGGCGGGGCGGGGCCGCGGCTGTCCCCGCCCACCCGGCCGGAGCCCGGGAGCCCGGGCGGAACCGAGCAGCGGGGCCCGAGCGGCCAGCGGCGCAGCGCGGCGCAGAC
>NW_027397086.1:22189-43943 GCF_003265705.2 Callorhinus ursinus
AGCGGCGGCGGTGCGGGCGGCGGCGGTTGCGGAGCTCCGGGCCCGGCGGGGACGGGAGGCCGCGCCATGAGCCCCGCAGCCGGGCGCCCCCCTGCGCCGCGCGCGGGCCGAGGCGAGCGGCCTCTGCGAGCCCCGGGCCCCGCCCTGGGGCCGGCGATGCGCTGCCGGGGCTGAGGATGATGGTAGATTGCCAGGTGAGTGCCCCGGCCCGGCCCTGTCCGCCCTCCCAGCCGGTGGGGGTGGAGGGAGGACCACATGTCCCTGGCCCACACCCCATCCGGCGAGGAGGGAGCACGGCGCCCGGTCCACGCTGAGCGCGCGCTTACGCAGTTCCGCATCCAACCCCTCCTGGTACAACTGGGAAACTGAGACCAGGAGGGGCGGGGACTGGCCCGGGGCGCGTGAGGTGAGCGGAGTCCGGAGGAGAAGGGAAGGTTCTGGCCTCTCAGGCCAGGGCTCAACTCTCCCATGGGGTTTCCAATGGGAATGAGAGGCCCTAAGATCCTGGGGGACCCCGTTCACCCCCTCCCATCTGGGGCCGTCTCCTCTGAGCATCCCCACGCGCCCACAGGTACATACACACATTGACTTCACAGATGGGGACCATAGGATGGAGTCAGAGGAGGGGTGGACACTGGAGAGGTGACAAGGGGGAGAGAAGAAAGGGACTGGAGGCAGCCATGGGGCAGGGGCATCCAGTCGCCTGCAGCATGCCCAGGACTTATACATGGGGAGGGGAGACACGCCAGGCTGATGATCATGAGTCCCCAAGGTGCCCGGGGGCTGTCAGGGCACAGGGAGGACAGGGGCTGGGGTCCAGTGTCCACCACCATCCTGGGCTACTGGAAGTAGGAAGAGACACCCCCCTAGTGCAGAGGGCGCTACAGCACAGAAGGCCTCAGCTTACTCTTCTGTCAGTTGGGCTGTTGAGACAGGGTGTCCCTAGGGTCCCACAGGTTTGTAGAAGAGCCTGTTGGCCTTGGATCTCCATCCCTGACCCACTGTGCTCCCAGTCCTGGGAAAATGCTTTGTACTCCCTCGAGGTCCTTCTGAGCAGAGGGCAGCCTGGAGGCTTGGGGGGGGGCTGAGGACCTGGGTTTGCAGAACCTGGCAGAGCACTGACCACTGGCCTGGGGACCAAGGTCAGGACCTTCCTTGTTGCAGCCTCAGGGGCCCCATTTGGAAGAGGTTCCAGGGTCAGTGCTCCGGCCAGGGTGAGGAGGCCTTAGGAAGGAACCGAGCACCAGGAGCGGAGAGGGAGATGGGGGACAAGGGAGGCTTCCGAAGTTCCTCACATCGTCTCCAGAGCCCCCAGGTCCTGCTCCTTTACCCTCTAAGGCCAGGGAGAGTCACTGCCTTGGCTACACCCAAACAAAGGTGTGTGTTTTGTTTTCTGGTTTTCCTTCTGGGGCTGCCATGCTGGTGCTGACCACCAGGGGTCAGGCTGTGCCCACTCTGCTCCCTGAAGCCACCAGAGCCGGGAAGGGATACCCAGGGGTCATGCTGGGCGTCCCCTGCTTCCACCCCAACAGGCACCTCTGATCATTAGCTTCCACGTCCCCCATGTGAGCTGCTCAGAGGCAGGAGGGGACTCTGAGACCCTCTCGTGGACTCGGGCAGCTACTGGGCCCCTGGCCCTCACCCTGAGCAGGGGCTGTGCTGGGCCTGGGCGCGGCGGGGCTGGAAGGTCCCCCCGGGTCCCTGTCCTGCAGGGGCTCCCAGCCCAGAGGGGGAGATGGACCAAAGCACAAAAGCAAATCCAGGTGAAAGGGAAGAGCAAGGGCTGCAGGGAGGCGAGGCGGGGTGAAGGAGGGCGGGCAGGGGCCCCTGGCTGGGGCCTCACAGGCCTCCAGGGTGAGCCTGATGCTGGGAGCAGAAGGATAGTAGCAGCCAGCCTGCACACGTCTGCTAGCAGTGTGCTGCGGGGAAGGGCCAAGCTGCAGAGACCCGGAGGCAGAGAGCCTTGGGCCAGAGAGGAGCTGAGAGAGAGCTGGGGAGAGGGCTCTGGAGGGAGGGGGGCAGGGCCAGACCCCAGCCTGGAAGGATGTACTACTAGCTGTCTGCGCCGTGGGACACACTGGCCTTCTGTGGACCATGTCACAGTTCCTGTGCCAGAATCCCGGCTCAGCTCAGGGGGGAGCCTCTGCCTCCAGGTCCCCCAGGAGGCCGGGGCTGCAGCCTCTGCTCAGGCTCGACTGGGGCAGGCTCTGTCGCCAAGACCGCTCACATGGTGTTGGCAGGATTCATCTGGGTAATGGGTGGGTGCAGAGTGATATTCCAGAAGGAAGTATCCTGTGGTCAGGCTTGATTCGGGGAGGCTGAAGATGAGGTTGATAATCAAGGTCTATCTATTGTGTGCTCGCAGGCACTCTGTCCTCACTGCCCTAGGTCACCTCCTGAATCGCCATCAGGTTCCTGGGGCTCTGCCTAGAACACTGGCTTGGCTGCACTTGGCCAGGGTGACCGAGGTGGGGGTTGGTCCCGGGGGAGTGAGTGTATTTGGTTTTTCTTGCTGCTGTAACAAAGTACCACAAATTGGGTGGCTCAAAACAACAGAAATTTATTCTCTGTCACTTCTGAAGGCCAAAAGTCCAAAATCAGGTGTTGGCAGTTCCATGCTCTCTCTAGAAGCTCAAGGAGAGGATCCTTCCTACCTCTTCCAACTTCTGGTGGTGCCAGCAACCCATAGCGTTTCTTGACTCATAGGTGCATTGCTCCAAACTCTGCTTCAGTCTTCACATAGCCTCCTCTGCGTGTCTGTGTCCAGTTTTCCCCATTTTATAAGGACTCCAGTCATTGGATTAGGGCCCACCCTCTTGCAGTGTGTCCTCATCTTAACCTAATGACATCTGCAAAGACACTATTTCCAAGTGAGGTTTATTCACAGGTGCTGGGTTAGCTTTTTGGGGACACAGTTCAACCCATAAGAGGAGCACTGGAGTGCTTCTTGCCCCGAAGGCCAGGTCCCCAGGTGCCCAGAGGGCTGGGGGAGCAGTTGGGGTCTGGGGAGGTCTCCGGCACCCATCAGGGGCAGAGGCCCCCAGCGCCGGGTTGTGGCCTGAGTGCGGTCTGAGGGTGTGCCGTCAGGAACAGCAGGTGGCGCTGTGACCCCCTTGCCGCATCCCCAGCCCAGCTCGGAGAACCACGCGGGTAGACAAAGGTCTCACCTTCCAGTTGCGAGGAGACAACACCCAACTGTAAACACAACAGGAGCCCCATCATTTCAGGGGTGACACGCACCACAGAGGAAGTCCAATAAGGTGGGGCCACATGGTAGTGACTCGGTGGCTCCGTGGATGGGAGGCCCAGGAACCTAGCAGGACCAGGCCTCCCCAGGTCGGGAGTTGGCGTTTCCTTCTACACCTGCAAGCCGAGCCAGCCCTTCTCAGCCATTTTCAAGAGCCCTGGGCTCCTCCCAGGGCAGCTAGGATTACCCTCCGTGGTTTCCTGGCAGGTCATCTGTTACTGCCCGGCAGGGCGGCTGTGTCTGAGGGGCACACGGAAGGCAGCCATCTAGATGGGTGGGCTGTCGAGACTTGAGGGGTCCCTGTCCCCAGAGACCCTGCCCAGGGCGGGGCAGTGCTGCCTGAGCTCCCCCACTGCTCACCTGCTGGGGTTCTGCCCTGTCCTCATACAAACCCGAGAAGGCCACCTGGGGCTGAGGAACAGGGGCCCCAGGCTCCCCACGGGAGAATAGGCTCCTAGGGGCATCAGTGGAATGAAGCAAAGTGCCCAGAAGTGAGGCCATTTCTCACTGTGGCCCCCGGGCACTCCCGGGTCCCATGAGGCTGAGGCCGCTAGCCCTTGACAGTGGGTCACTCGCTAATTCTCACAACGGAAACTAACCAAGGGCCTCTGTGCAGAGCTCACCTTGGTTCAAATCTGAGAAGATGAGACCATGGTGAAGAAGTACCGGAATGGGGGTGTAGGACAGAGAGTAGGTCCTAGGAGAAGGCATCGGGCTGGGAGGCTGGGGACCTGGGGTCAGTGGCCGCTCGGGGCTGTGCTCTGCAGATTAACTCCCAGGCCCTCCCCCACTTCCGTGGGGTGCTGTGGACATCCAGGCTGTAGCGCCTTCCCTGTGCCTGGCCTTGGGCTGCAGTGTCTCACTGTATCCGCAACACGGGTACCACTGCCATTTTGAGATACAGAAGGGGAAACTAAGGCACTGGACGGTGAACAGATTCCCCAGCTCTGTGATGGCAGGGCTGGTGGGGACACATCCTTGTGTGCAGACATGCCTGGGAGGGGCCGGGCCTAGGGGCTGGCACCAAGTTCCTTGCAATTTCAATGAGCTTCCAATGTCAGGGCTGGGCAGGCCCCAAGGTGATGGTTAACAGCGGGAGTGGAGACATAAACAGAGTTAATGAGCCCCTTCGTCCTCTCCCCGTTTTAATGAAGGCCTTGGGCTCTGGGCTCTGCGTTTTCTCAGAGTTCTGGGGTTTTGATCCTCAGAGTCTTCACTTAGGGCCACTGCTGGGTGCGTCTCTGTGGGGGTCGGGGAATCTAGATGTCTCCTCCCAGGGCAGCTGAGCCAGAGTGAGGAGGTGGAAAAGAGAGGGAATCCCCCTAAAAATGACAAGGCCCAGAAGGAGGGAGAGTTCCCATGGTAACCTGGAGCAGTTGCTTGGCAACTACAGGTCCCCAAAATACTTGCCAGCAGGCAGGCTCAGGGCTGGGGCTTTCCAGTGGCCTCCGTGTAGACCCTAGCTGGGGGGTCTGATCCACCCCCCACCCAGCAGCCCCCGCCCTGGATCCTTCCTGACGGAAACCCCAGTCTGCCCCTCCCTCCTCATTACTCCACCCTGCCAGCCAGCCACCTTGTGTCAGGCCATCCCCTTAGCAACAGAAGCTACTTCCTGGATACCTGAGTGACAATTGGTGGTGGCACGATGTCAGAAAATGTTGGGTCAGAGGGCGCCATAGAAGGGGACGGGTGCCAGCCAAGGGGAAGGGGAAGCTGGGCTTGGGGCCCTGGACATTGTACCCCCTACAGCTGCGAGTGACCTGGGCCTGGGGACAGGGTGGCAGGGCAAGGTGTGGCTGGGAGGGTTAGAGCCCCTGGAATAGGGGACTCTGGTTCTGATCCGGGCCAGCTGAGACTGACTAGCTCTGTTGACCTTGGCATGTCGCTGGCCTCAGTTTCCCCATCTGTGGCCCCATCTTCCCCTATGCTTGTGTGTGCACCATTCGGTGCATGAACACTGCCCTGTAAATCATGCCACCTACTGGGGCTTTGGGGTGGCCAGGACCAGACTAGCCTCTATGCTTGCTCCTCCACTGGCCTGCTTCCGCCTGCTTCCCATCTGGGTGTGGGGGGTAGGCAGGCGGCCTCATGGTTAAGGCCATTGGCTTTGGAGATGGACACCTGTGTCGGGAACCCAGTGCAGTGCTTCTTACCGAGTGTCCTAGAATGGGCGCTAAACCCCTCTGAGCCTTACTGTTCCTCCAGCTGTGAGCAAAATGTGGAGACCGAAGGAATCCAGTCATGTGGGCTCTGTTAGGGCCTTTTGTTTGTGGGCACTGACCCCGTCCCCAGCAATGAGCACACAGACCAGGGTTGTGTCCACAGGGAGGGAGCAAGGCCCCGGAGCCCCTTGCCTTGGCTTGGAATGGAGGAGAAGGGCCTTTGGGGTCCAGACTGCCCTGGGCAGGGTGTTGGATTTTGGAGCTGGGAAGGGTATGAGGTGCAGGTACCCTCAGGTGTTCTCTCTGGGGAGGGCAGTGATGGGTAGTCTTGTTGGTGACCTCAGGGCTTCCCAGCGTGCCCTCAGGGAGCCAGGATTCTAGTCTGACCTTGACCATTCACTCACTCTGTGATCTTGGGCCATCACCCCACCCTCTGTACCTCCCAGGCCCCGTCTGTCAAAAGGGGAGGGGGCGTGCCCACCTCCGGCCTTGGGAGGAGGCTTGCGTGGCATCCTCAGCCCTGTGCCGGGCACCCACGTTGGATTTGGGAGCCGCGGCTCCGGCTCCGTTGCTCCCGGGCCGCGCCTCTGCCCACTCTGCCCAGCCGCCCCTCACTGGTGCGCGGCAGGAGGAGGGGCGGGGCAAGGGCGGCGCAGACAATGGCCCAGGCCCGGGTGGCGGCGGCAGTGCCCGGAGCGGGGGCGGGGAGCCGCAGGCCGGGCGCCGGGCGACAGCAGGCGGCGCGCTCCTGTCCTCGGCCCCAGGCGGGGTGCAGCCTCTGCCCGCGTTTATGCTGGTGGTCCCGCCGAGTGTGCGGGCGGACGAGGTGAGCCCCAGCCCCGCGGGCAGCCGGGGAGAGGACGGGGCAGGGCCACAAGGCCACAGGAGCTAGGATGCGGTGGCGGGAGCTAGGATGCGGGAGGGCTGCCCCCCCCCCGTCCCCCCCCCCCCCCATCCCCCCTCCTGCCTCCCAGCTCCCAGGCCTGAGAGGGGCGGGGTTCCCCTTGGGGCCGGAGGGCACCCGGGTTCTTCCCCCTTTCTGGGTTGGGATCGGGAATGCATTCCCTTAGGGAAGGCACACCAAACCTTCTCTGCACACCACCTGATGTTCCAGGTGTACCCACCTGACCTGTGTGTGTGAGCTGCGGTGGGGAGGGCGTCGTCCTGGCCCCTGAGTTCTGAGTCCAGAAACGTACCCCTCCTTTGGGATCCTGTGGAGTGCAGACCTTCCTTTGTCCGGGAGGCCCTCTACCTATAACTGTGTGGGTCAAAACAGGGAGGGGGGGAAGCAGGGTGTTCAAGCCCTGCTGCTCTCTGCTGGATTCCTGCTCTACCCACTGCACCTGGCTGGGCTGCCGTCCACAGCTCTCAGCATGCAGGTCAAGGCTGTCTTGAGGTCAAGGGGGAGAGAGAAGTCTGGGAAGGCTGGGTGGGAGCACAGGCTTGGACTCACAGGATCCCAGACAGGTGGTTCCCTCAACTTCCCTGTGGACTCATGGACGTCAAGGTGTGTGAAGTATTCCTGAAGTCCCTGGTGCCGTCACCAGCAGGGAGCCCTCCGCAGGTGGCAGGAAATGTCTCTTCCCCTCTGAGGAAGGCAGATGGTGGTGTGGCCCACCAGCTGTGAAGACAGGCGGTGTCGCCTGGCGCCCGGCCTGAGTTGAATCCACGTGTTTTTCTAGGTGGGGAAACGGGGGCCTGGAGAAGCTGAGTAGATTGCCGGGCCCCATCTGAAGGTGAGCTCCACCTGGATTGCCTTCCTCCCTGAGGCCAGAGTTCTAGGGCGTACTGCCCAGGAAGTTGCCTGGGGGTGCTCTTTGGCCCTCCAGGTGCTCAGGGTTGAGGTAACAGGGTGAGGCAGTCCACCTGGCCTGAGGCCCTGGGCGGCCAGACAGGTGACAGCTGTGGGCTGCAGAGCGAGGCAAGTGGAAGGGTAGGCAGGCGGCACCCAGTGCGGAGAAGCATCACCTGCCTGCCCCCCCCCTGCAGCAGAGGACTGCAATTTTTAAGTATTTCAAGGAGTTTCCTTCGTAGCCACAGGGGGCCAGGAAATCCTTGCACAAAACACATGCCGTCCTTCTTCCCTTCTTGCCAGCCCTGCCAGCAGACGGGACGGGCCCTGAGGGCACATCCTCCCAGGTCTGGGGCCACAGGGTGGCCACTTTTGTCAGGCAGATGTGCGGGGAGTGGGAGATACCTCTGAGGCTTGGGGGGTGCTGTACCGTGCCTTTGGGTGACTGCGCACATTTGAGTGGATTTGTGGCCACGTGCGTCCCCCTGTGCCACCAATGTGCGTGACGAGCCCAGCGGTGGCTGAGTGCACATGTGTGTGAAGGGACTCGTGTGGTGCAAGTGCAAACACATGACTAATTACGGGGTGGGGGAGAGGGGAGACTTGCTCGTGGGGCTCGAGAGTGCATACGTGTGCTCGTGTTTGCGCCTTGCTTTTCCAAAGCGCGGGGCCCAGGTCGTGACCGTGAGGAGGCCTGCATGTTCCTGCCCCGTCCACTTCTCCGTGATCAGGTTTCTCAGCTGTGAAAGGGGCTAATAAGTGTACGCAGCTCACAAGGTTGGGGCGGCTTTGCTCAGCACCGTGCCGGATGGTGGCATGGAGATCTGCGCTGCCTTTGGAGGGCCCCTGGCAGGGGCATCCCGCTGGTGCCTGGCCGCCCTTGCCACGTCTCCCATGTAGGAGCAGGTGGGAACAGACGGGAGAGGCCCAGGGACCTTGCCAAGGAGGAGAAACCAAGGAAGGAGCAAAGTCGTGGCTTGGCAGAGGGTCAATGGGTGGCAGGAGGGGGGACAAAGGCTGTGGCTCTGAAACTGTCACTCAGCCCCAAGGCCCTGCCCCCAGCTCCACCCCCCCCCCCCCCCCCCCCCCCCCCGCCTCTGGGGAAACTTCCTTGCCTAAAGACTGTGGGAAAGAGGGCAGCAGGCACCAGCTCCCCGACCTCCCGGCAGCCAACTGGAGCCCCAGATCCCTTCCAGAGGCTAGGGCAGCTCAGGAGGTCCCCCTCTGAAAGGGGATCCCTGCTTCCCAGGCCCTGGGCCCCCCGCGTGCAGGCAGTGGGCGGGTGGCAGCACCGGGCACACGGTGTCCCTGGCACGGCAGGCAGCCTCCTCACCACAAGGACCCATTTGTCCCAACTCCCCCGGCCCTGAAGCCCCAAGTGACCAGGCCCTGCTGGGCACAGGGGCCTGACTGTGGGCTCAGCTCCCCCCACCCTCCCCGCCTCAGCCAGCCCTGCCTGTGCTTCATGGACCGGCTCCTTAGCACAGGCCAGACCACAGCAGAGCAACTTCAACTTACCCGATGAGCAGAGACCCATCCCCCCACGACTTATTATTGCGCCCGGAATTTCAGAAGGAGAAAAAAAACCCAGGTTGAACCAGAGCTGAACTGCCTGCCCACCTCCCCACCCTGACATCCCACGGCAGGCAGGCTGGCTTCTGGGAACCTCCTGGCTCCTGTTTCCCAGAAAGCCTGGCTTGCCTCCAGCCTCGTTCTCTGGAAAGCACTCGAATGGCAGGTTGGCAAAGAGAGCCATGCCCTTCCTGTGCCCTTCCTCCTTGCCATCCCTCAGGCTCCTCTCCAGCCGTGCTGCCTCCTCCATGAAGCTTTTCTGGTGATCTCCCCGCAGGCAACTTTTTAGCCCCGAACTCTGAATATTTTTGAATCTAGAGACTTTGAAACTGGAGGAGCTGTCTGGACCATCAAGCTTTCTGGTGCATCCTAGGTATTTGTTGAGAGCCCACTGTGTACCAGGCACTGTTATAGGTGTCGATACATCAGGGAACAGAGTCCCTGCCTGCTCTCAAGGAGCTTACACCCCTTCCAATTTTTAAAAAGAGGGAAGAACTGGAAACACACTTAGAGCACCCAGTGCTGTTTCCACTCCTGCGATGGTAATGTGTGCATACATGAGTGGTGGAGTCACCCGCCTACCCGTTTGCAGGTATGGGAATGCGTCATGGGCCAGGCATCATTCTGGCACTTGGGTATGAGGGGTGAGCAGGACAGATGCTGCCCCCAGGGAGCTTAGAGGCCAGTGGGGGGCGGGTATGAGGCTACCCCACAGTCTGTGAATTGTTTTCTTAATCCCCTTCTGGAGTCCTCCCCCACATGTCTTCCTCCCCCTACCTTCTCGCTCACCCATCCTCGTCCCTCAAAGGACACGGCATGCTCAGCCCCTCTTACCCTATTCTGTTTTTTTCTTCTACAGCATACTCACCTTCCAACACGCATTTTACTTCTTACGCCCCTAGACCAGAAGGTGATTGGTCCCTCTTTTGTTCCCTGGTGTATCGCTGGTACCTGCACCCGGCCTGACACCTAGCAGGGGCTCAGTCAATCCATGTGGGCTGAATGCTACAGATTATTGCTGGTCCTCAGGGACATGGGATAAATTGAAATTTTTCAGAGACTTTTATGGCAGTTTGAATTTGCTGGGAGGATTTTCGATTGCATTTTCTGAAGTACCAGTTGTCCCTGACTTGGAGTGTCCTAGTCAGGCCCTATCCTCAGTGTTTCCATCCAATATTTCAAGCTTTTGGAGGTGGAGGTCATCCCCATATGTAGGCCAGGACGAGGGTCAGCAAGTAGCAGGCTGGGGGTTTGAACCTGGACTCTGTCTACCCAGAGCCCCAGCTCGTAGCTGCTGCCCTAATCCTTAAAGTTAGACGTTGGGCTCATTGTCGAGACGGGCATGGGGGCAGGCCCAAAGGGGCAGGAAGCTGTCCTCGGCAGCCATAGGAGGGGGGCTGGCGGTGCCCTTGGCAGTGCCGGATCCTGCCAGGCACGGAGCCAGCAGGAGCAGCTGGGGCGGGGCCTCGATTCTCGGATTCTCAGCCTCTTGGCAACCTGTGTGACTCAGTGGGCTGGTAAAAAGGGCTGGCAGGTGGGCAGTGGGTGAATCAGCAGCTGGAGCAACCCACTGACCTACCGCTGGGTTACTGTTCGGCCTGGAGCGGGGCCGAGCCTCAGCTGCCGAAATACCTAGCCCCTCCTTGCCTTTCTCCCTGGCTGGTGTTCCTTGTGGCTGTACCATTCATTCCAGGGGTTCCCCAGGTCTCCCCAGCCTGGAGCAGGGGAAAGGGCCTTCCTCTGGCCCCTCTCAGCCCTTCTATAAAGCAGGGGTGCTCGGCCCACAGAAGGGCACCGGAAGGATAGAATCACGCTCAGCCCTTCTTATAAAGAGCTGGGAGCAGCTGACCGCACCGGCCTCCAAGCCAGACTGCTGTGTGACTTTGGGTGAGTTTGATAGGTCTCCAGGCTCCTGTCCCCGAGCTCACCTGCACACCTGCCTCTCACATCGTGACACTTAAATTATATCCACGCAGGCACATCAGTGAATGGGAGAAATATTGGGGGGAGGGGAGGTCATTGACTCCAGCTTAGACACTGGGTTGCAGGGGGGCAGAGTGATGGGGGAAATCGAAGTCAGAATCCCAAGCTGGGCCACATACAGGCGGCAGATCGCCCACCCTGCTGACAGCCGGCAGTCCCAAGCCTGCCTGTGCTGCCAGGCACAAATGCGCATGTGATCTTTAACCCTGCCCAGGGTGGAGGAAATTGAGCTGCCTTGGGGCCAGACAGGCCAAGGTGTTCCCCTGGCCTTGGAACTGACCCCCTGTGCATCCTTGGGGAAGCGGTTTGCCCTCTCTGGGCCTTGATCTCCTCAGCTTTACAACAGAGATGATCAGCGGGGCTGCATCTGTTTGACAGATGCTGTGTGGAAGAGTGATTTGGCCCCCTTGAGGAGCACCAAAGGCAGGGCCAGGCTGAGCTCTGGGGGCCAAGGGGGCGTCAGGAGCCGCTTGTGCCTCCAAGGCTTCTAAGTGTGGGCTAGCCTTTGCCTTGGGCAGCAGGGGGCAGGTGTTTGCAGGGCCCTGGGTCCTGGGCCTCTCTCACAGCTGAAGTACATGCACCCCAGTTCTAAGCCCTTTTCCCAGCTCCAAGGGCTGGTCTCTCACATGCTAGGCTGCAGTGTCACCTGACCTAGCAGAGCCCAGCTGGCAGTGGCTTTGGAATGAGGGGCCGCAGGTCCCCAGAGAGGAGGGGGAGGGGCGCTGGGCTGTCCCACGCCCCCAGCGGGACCCCGAGTCAGGTCAGGGGGCTGCAGGAAAGAGGAGCCAAAGCCAGCCAGGCCTCTCCTATCTGCTTCCTGGACAGGATGTTGTGCCGGGTAAACAGCTCCGAGAGGAGTCACCACTCTGGCTCTGAGTCACAGCTCCTAGCGACAGCCACTAGTGTTTATAAACAGTGTGTTTTGCACCCACCAGGGCCTGCCCCCAGGAGCCCGCAGAGGGTGAGAGGAACCCCCCCAGATGTGGAACGCAGCAGGCCCACCCAGGAAGGTGTCCCCTGCCAAAGGGCTTGGGTCTCTGTGGTGAGGAGCGGTGGCGCGTCTGTGCACGCATGCGGGTTCAGGAGTGGGGTTTTGCTATGTCTGGGCTTGTGTGTGGCTGCCCAGGTGCATTATCCTAGGGCCATCTGGTACAGTGGGCAGGGCATAGGACTGTGGGCAGGTCCCAAGACCTCGGGTCCTGGGACAAGCGTCTCAGGATGGGGCCAGCGTTCCCCGATGCACAGTGGGTGTGCAGGAAAAGCTTGTGTGCGCTCCGGTCCTCGGCGGGCCCAGCCCCAGAAGGTGGCAGCGCCTTGGGAGTGCAGGTGGAATGCCTCTGACTGTCCCCAGCCCCCCAGAGCCCTGGTGCTCCGTGGCTGGTCTTTGGTTCCAGGCGGTGACAGTGATGCGGTGCACCATGTGGTGACACCAGACTGGCAGGGAACAAAGGCGCCTCTGCTCTCCCACTCTCGGCTGGGAGGAGGGGTGGACACGCCCCGCCCCGCCCCGCCCCTGCCCCGCCCCGCCCTTGCCCCGCCTCCTCAAGGCTCCCGCTTGCTCTTCCTGCCTCTTGCCTCTTCTTGCCAGACAGCTGGTCTCTGGCAGCCGCCGCCTGGGCCTTCCCGGTGAGCCCTGCCCTGGCGGCCAGGCTCCCAGAGGAATAGCTCAAGACCGGGTCCTGAGGCCAGGCTGACCTGTGTTTGAAGGCTGGGGTGGGGGGAGGGCGGGGTAACAGGTGTGGACGCGGGCGGCGGGGGGCCCTCTGGACAAGAGCACCGACAGCCTTGTTCGACACTCACGAGCTATGGAAAGAGACATGGTTCCTTGCAAGGGGCCTGGTCCCTGGGAAGCGCTCCTTAAATGCTTATGGAATCAGAGGCATTAACACACAGATACACCTAAGGGGCAGCCTGGTTCCCTGTTGGTTCCCACCCCCGGACACATGCTTCCTCCAGTGACCTCTTGAAGCTCTCCCCAACCCCCAAACACATTCACCCAATTGGAAGCGCTCTCCCATCTACGGACCCCTTGCACAGCACTGGGGTCGGGGCCCCACCTTGAGATGAGGAGGCCAAGCCTCAGGAAAGGCCCTCCCACCCCCTCGTGTCATCTAGTGCCCCCAGGGGCTTGGGAGAGCGCACCCGCCGGTACACACGGAGGGCAGGCAGGCTGCATCGAGCCGTGCCCGAGGTCCCACAGCCAGGCAGCTGGCTGCACCGGGCTAAGCGGCCAAGGTTTTGCGAACAGCCTCCGTGACCCAGGGCTGCCTCCCCCCTTGGAGCTCTCCTGCCTTGCTGCACCCTGGCCTCTGCTCGTAGACAGCGAACATTTCTGAGTTAGCCACTGGGATCCAGTTCCGGGGCCCATGCTAGCACTAGACCGGCCCCAGATTGCCATCTGGAGCTTGCTCGTGGAGATGGAGCCAGGCAACAGTACCTGCCAACATCCGTTGAGTGTTTATTACGTGCCAGGCGCTGGAGCAGGCTTGTGCCTGGGGGAATGATCGGAATGCACATCCCCTGGGTGCCGGCCACCAGCCAGGCCCCTGCTGAGCTCTTGCCGAATTCCCAGGCACCCTGGTGCCAATTTTACAGATGAGGAAACTGAGTCAGTAAGTAATGCAAGTAATGCTAAGTCAGTGGCCCAGGGCCTCAGGGCGGGCTGATTCAGAGCCCAGTTGCCTCTGCTGTTTCTCAAAGGTCAGGGTTAATTTAAGCATCACCGTGTGCAGGAGGCCATGGTGGCTGAGGAGGAGGAGGAGGAGGGACTGCCTGTGTAGAGGGGAGCACAGGGAGGTGCCCGGCGGCTGGTGGCAGGGAGGATTGGGATTCTCCTGTGGGCGGGACGGAAGCTGTTGGAGGGATTTGGGTGCGGGGGAGCCTGTCTCTGGCTGTAGGCACAAGGGTGGCATGGGGGGCCATGCTCCACCTGGCACCTCCAGCTCAGTTTCTCTGATGCCCACCCAGCCCCCCACCCCGGGATGCCCACATCCCTGGGGATTCCTAACTTGTGTTCACAGAGATTCTTTCTTCCCTAAAAGAAGTGTCCTCTGGAGCCCAGTGATGAGAATTCCAGGTCAAGAGAGGCAGTGAAGCCAGGGGTTGGGAAGAGTTTGTGTTTGAAAACCTCCAAGTCTCTCCCACCCACCCCCACATCCATAACAGGTCAGGAGACTGAGGCTCAGAGGGAAGAGGAACCTGCAGGCCCCACAGGGAGGCAGGGCTGGCTGGGCGGGGACAGGAACCAGGTCAGGCTCAGAGCAGCCTGCTTCGCTGGGTCCCTTGCACCCCACAAAGCCACCGGAAGAGGATGTGAAACTCCGAGAGGCAGAGTGAGTGCTGGTGGGGCTCCGTGCCCGGGCGGCATGCTGGGCCCCAGCCCCCACCGCCGCAGCCAGGGGACCTGATGTGCCTGCAGGCCGGCTCCAGAGCCCCTGCGCCGCCCTCCTTGCTCCCAGCCCCCACGGCCCCCTGGCAGCCGGGGGCAGGACGTCCACCAGGCCAGGGCCCCAGCAGGGTAAGGAAGCCACCCGGCCCCTCGGCCTCTCTTTTTCTGGGACCTCTGGGTTTGGTGGAAGGAGCGTCTGTGGGCTCTGCAGGGCTGCGGACAGATGCAAGTCCTGGATTTGCCCTGTGAGGTCTCGGGCAAGTCCCTGCTCCCCCTGGGCCTCGGTTTTTGCTTTTGTCAAATGGGTGGATTGGACTCGATCTGTCGTTTCCAATGGCTGGTTTGCAGCGAAATGAGAAAAATGGGCACAAGGTTGTGAGCTTTACTTAAAGCCAAGTGCCTCCATTTAACCACTGCTAAATGAATGGCATTTCTGATGGTATGTCCTAGTTAACTTTTGGTGGCGTCTTTTCTGGAGTAATGGTAATGATGTTTGGTTTTGGGGTTTTTTACTACCGTACTTGGCAGAATAAGCCGTTGGCAACCCTCAGTTGGTCCTTACAGTTTAAAATGAGGTCTTGTGCCTGGGTGCAAGGGCAGAGGAGCTCGAGGGGAGAGTGCAGGGAAATCTTCTGGAATGAAGCGATAGCTTGGCGTAAGCGGGGACCTCCTGTGCTCCCCTGACAGCACCTAGCTGGGCTCACACCTGCCCGGTGGCCCCACTGGCTGAGCCCTGTTTTGATCTCCATGACTTGTACCTGCCACTTTTCCCGCTCCGGGTGATGATTTCCCTGCAGGCAGAGGGAATGGGGATGGGGCCTTGGGGTACTGGAGGAGACAACGGGGCCCACCCCAAGAGGAGCCGGTTTGAGCTGGGGCTGCTGGCCCGGCTCAGGACAGAGCCCCGTCCACCTGGCCTTGGCTGGCCTATGGCCTGGTACCAGTGGGGATTCCTGGCCCTGCCCATCATGGGAGCAGGTATGAGAGTGCCACACCGATGACACAAGGCCTAGGCACTCGGGTGCTCGACTCCATCGGGGCAGGCAGGCACACGGACGGGCAGATTGGCAGAGGGCCTCCCTGGGAGCCCACCCCCTGCCTGGCTCCCGGACCGCCATGGCCCGGGAAGCCGGGCCCACTGTGCCCAGGGCCAGGAAGGGCTGGGTATTCTTCGCCTGTGTCTCTGTGGTGACTGCCAGGCGCTGGGCCATCGCCCGCCGCGCCACTCTCCGAAGCCCCACACCTTGGCCGGCACCTGTGCCAGCAGCAGCCACCGAGGTGAGTTTCCAGGGCAAGCGGTACCTCTGCCGGGAGGCCGGGCAGGTCCCAGCAAGGGCCCACCGCCTGGGAGCTGGTCCCCCAACCGCTACCCCTCCCTCCCTCAGAACTGGTTGAAGGAGCCCGGCTGGAAGCCAGCGGGCATCCCCAGCCCCCAACTGGGTGTGGGGGGGGGGCACAGCGGGCACCCGCCCAGGCCGGCCTGCTCACCTGCCCCCTGCCTGGGCGGCTGCTGCCGGGCAACCATGGGCTGTCCTGTCTCCTGTTCCTATGGTGCTTCTCAGATGTCCAAGGGCTTCTGTGCATTGTTTTATTACCTGCTCTCCTGAGAGCCAGATGGTGGCGTTATCAGTATCACCCCATCTTCCTGATGGACAAACTGAGGCCAGGGAGGTCCAGAGCAGGGACTGGAACACAAATCTAGCCTCCAGATCTTTTCTTTTTTTTTTTTTTTTAAGACATTTATTTATTTGACAGAGACACAGCGGGAGAGGGAGCACAAGCAGGGGGAGTGGGAGAGGGAGAAGCAGGCTTCCCGCGGAGCAGGGAGCCCGACGCGGGGCTCGATCCCACGACCCCGGGACCATGACCCGAGCCAAAGGCAGACGCCCAACGACTGAGCCACCCAGGCGCCCCTAGCCTCCAGACCTTAAGAGCCAGGCCGCCTCCTCAGTGCGTGTGCCGTGCTCCTCTGACGCGGGCCCTGCGAGGGACAGGAACCCCGCCTCCAACCCTGTTCGCCTCTCCCACTGTCCCCTCTCCGTTGAGCTCTGTGTTTCGGGCTCTTTTGCATTTCCATCTATTTGTGTCCCTTTCTGCTTCTTTCTCCTCTCCTCCATTCACCTCCAGCTGTGACACGGCGGATGGGCGGCCCTCAGAAGTGTTGGGTGTCCGTGATCCCTGGGATGTCGGGCACTGAGCACCCCAGGAGCCGGGGGACCATTGTCAGGGTGGCCCCCATCCGCACTGTGGGGATGGTGTTTACCACAGTGAACGGGCTGCACTATGCTCCTCTGAATGCCCCCTGACACCCTGGGAGTTGGTGTCAGGGGTGGTGAGTGCCCACTTCCAGGGGAGGACCGCGAGGCCCCAGAGCAAGCTCAAGGCTGATCCGGAACCCTTGGCAAGCCAGTCCTGGGCTGTTTCCATGGCTCCAGGCATTGATATATTTTGCTCTAGTTGCCCTGGGACAGTAACGCCCTGTGAGATCAGAGATTGGGGGTGATAATGATGTCACATCCCTCCACCCAGGATGGTCTTCTGGAGGTTTGGATGCTTCATTTTCTGCCTCCTGACCAACTCTGAGCTCGCCCTCCCGCCCGTGGGAAACCCCCCTCCCCCCAAGGAGGAGGAGGAGGAAGAGAAGGAGGCCCCTGGAAGTTCCCAGGAACCCAGAGACAGAGGAGGTGGGGCTCAGCCTACGCTCTTGGCCCAGGTGCATCACCTCCTGCCAAGGTGTGTGCTCACCCGCCCACAGAAGGCCAGCCCAGGGGCCAGGCAGGCAAGGAATGGTGACGTCAATGTCAGGAAGTGACCCAGGAGCCCAGCCAGGCTACACCCTCTTCATGTCCTCCTCGGGCTCTAAATATAGCCCGCAAAGGACAGACAGGGGACCTCCACCTGCGCAGAGAGAGGTGACCGCTCCTTCACCAAGGCCTGACCCAAGTCTGGGTGGCCAGCTGCTCTTTCTCACTCGGCCACCAGCGCCGTCTGTGGCCTTGGCCAAGCCCCAGGTTGGAGGAGGTGATGTGCAAGGCCTGTGGTTGCCTGGACATTGCCTTGAGCCCTGTTGCGGCTCTGAGACCTCCGCAGCGCTGCATCTGGGCCCAAACCCCATTCCCTGGGACCCCGTGCCAAAGCAGAGCTGGGTCTTGATTTGAAGGACAGCTGGAGCAGCACGCATGAGTCACCCGTCACGTACTGGACAAGGGGTGGGCAGCACGTCAGAAGCACGGGCCAGGCAGGAGACACGGGATGGCCCGAGGCACCAGGGACCGCAGCAGTTCTGTGTGAGCCGGGTTGGGCGTGGTGAGAGAGGGCCCCCAGATGCAAGCCGGGGCCGCTCCAAGCAGTTGGTCTTTTGCCCTGAAGGTAGTGGGGCCACTTTTGAAGGGTCAAGACCCCTCTGGCTGCCATGCGTCTGGGGGACCAATGGTGGGTTGGAAGCAGGAAGAAGGGGCCCCAGAGGTTTGGCCTCTGTACCCCTCTTCCTTCAACTGGAGGCAGCTGCTCAGGCGGCCTCCCAGCCAGGGAGTGATAGAAGGCCTGGCAGGGCCTGAACCTTGCCCAAAGGAGACAGCTGCCGGTCAGCTCCCACCCAGCCTCCTGTGGCTCGGAAACACAGACCCCATGTGGCCGGATTGTCTGAAGTTACAGGAGAAGCCAGAAATGTGGATTTTTATATGAAATCACCTGACCTTTTACCGTTGGCTCAAAAATTTAAAAATACCTTGCAAGCCAAACAAAACACACGTGTGGGCTGGATGTGGCCTGCTTCCAGCCCCTGACTTGTCAGTTCTCAGCATGTCTTGGAAGGTTCTCCTTCAGGGAGCATCCTGGTGGCAGAACAGTCTGTACGGCATAGCGTTGTTCTCGGGGCTTCTTGTGACCCCTGAGGAAGGGCAGGTGCACTCCCCAGGGAAAGGCTGGGAACCTGGGACTGCTGGGGGTGGAGTGAGCTGTGAGCAGGGTGAGGGATGAGAGGAGGGCCCCAATCCTAATCACCCCACACTTTCTACAGTGCTTTATGCTGTTTCTTCCAGCAGACCCTCCAAGGGCAGGGGTGATAACCTTGGTCTTCACTCGCCCAAGGTCACTGGGCTGCCTCCAGCCCCATGTGAGCTGTGTGGCTCAGTTTCCCAGCGGCCCACAGCCTTGGCCTCCAAAGTGAAGCCCCCAGCCTCTTTGTTGTAAGGATGCTAGGAGTGCCCCTGGGTATGGGGCAAGTCAGGAACATGGAAAATGGGGAAGCTAGCCAGGTGTCTGGAGATTGTTGCCCTTCCTTGATGGCCTGCTGGGAGCCTCAGGGACATCGACGGTGAGGCTCAAACTCAGTCCTTTTTCCTCTTTTAATTTCTATCATGGCAAATTCCAACTAGACAGGAGAGTGGAGAAAGTGCACAAACGCTCCCCAGTGTGCGAGGACACCCTCATTTCTACTCACCGCTCACCACCCCCACGTCCTGCATCCCCTGCAGTGGACAATGTTTGCGCAGATCCCAGGCGTACAAATTCTCATATGTCACTCCAATCGTAACTGCATTACCACGATCACACCCAGAAGGTGGTACTGGATACCATCAAATATCCAGCAGCGTTCAAATAATCTCAATTGTCCCTTAGGTTTTTAGTGGTTTTTTTTTTTTTTAAATAGTCGCCCTGTTCAAATCACCATCCAAAATCCATGTGGCATTTGGTGATGTCTCTTACCTTTTTTTTAATCTATGGCTTCCCGTTTATTTTTCTTTCTCCCTGGAACGTATTTGTTGAAGAAACTGGGTGGTTTGTCCTGGAGAGATTCCTACGGTCTGGAATTTATGGGTTGTATCCTCATGGTGTGTTTAACATGTTCCTCCGTTCCCCCATAACTCCCCCAAATGGTAGTTACATGCAGAAGGCTGTTTGGGTTCATGGTTAGTTTTTGGCAAGAACGCTTCATGGGTGATTTTGTTCTTCCATCAGGCAGCACCTGCTGCCCTGGTCCCCTTTTTTGGGCTGCCCCTGCCCTTGGTAAGGGGTCTGCCCCGCAGCTTTGGGGCAGGATTATTTAGGGAAGTGCGTGATGGCTCAGGAGAGGGTCTTTGGAGCCGGAGGTGCCCCATGAACCGCAGCCCTGGTCACTGACAGTGTGGACCAGAGTCTGCCCTGTTTGACCTGGGGGCACCCAGCACCTGTGTGAGGTGCTTTACCTGTGCCGTCTCCTTAGTTACGCTCCCATTTACACAGGAGAAAGCTTGGAGGTGAGGTGATTTGCCTGGGGGAGAGGGGGAGTTAACAATAGGGTGGAGCTAGTTTTCACACCCAGGATTCTCGGTGTCCAAGCCTGCCCTCTGCTGCACCAACACTCTGGAAACTAAGATGTGTGGGGGGTGTGTGCGCACGTGTGCATGCAGCTGGAGCGGTGAGCAGGCTAGCCAGGGCCCCAGAGAGGAGCCCCAAAGTGGGGTGGGGGGGCACGAGGCAGGAAGGGGGAACGAGGCAGAAGGACTGGTTGAGTAAAGGCTACACCACCCTGCCCCCTCCCCGTAGATAATGTGCAGGCAGCCCAGCCAGCTGTGCTGGTGGGAGAGCGGGGGAGCGCTGGATTCCCCACTCCTCACCTCTCCAGCCTACCTGGGCCCCTCAGCCCCGGCACCTGGACATTCAGGGTTGGAGAGGTGGGGGACCTCAGGTGCATTCCTCCAGCCCTTGTGAGTCACCTGGCCTGCATGGGCCCTTTTCCATGCTGTAAAATGGGCTTGAGCTTGCTTCCCAGGTCCCTCCCTGGGAGAAGGAGATAGAGCAGAGCAGAGAGAGATAAGTGAGGGCAGGCAGGTGCTGGATTCACTCTGAATTCCCAGAGGCACTGAGCGCTTGGCCCCAGGAGAAGGATTAGGAAGAGGAGCTTCTAGCCAGAGGGCAGTGGCCAGTGGCCAGGTCACCCTTTTGTTGCTCTTTGAGGACCTTCTTCCTCTAACTGTGCCTCCCCAACTCACCCTCTCTGGGCACAGAGCCCAGAAGCTTCCCAAACGGCCTCCTAGGAATCCTCACCCCAAACTAAATCTATTCATCTTGCTTTAAAAAAAAAAAAAAAGCAAACAGCATTTATTACATGTGTGTGATTATTAAAATATTGTAGAAAAATTAGAAAACTCTGGAAATGAAAAAACAAAAATACACAGTACTGCTCAGGGATAACCACCATCACTGTTGCAAAGTAGCTCCCTCTGGTCAAATGCATGTGCACAACGTCTGGTCTGAAAACGTATTGGGCAGCCTGGTTTTCCTACTTCCTGGTTACACAGAGTGTGCCCTGCACCGTGGTTCTCCTGGCCCGCGGTGGCACCAAGGGTCCTGTGAGTTAGCAGAGGGCATTTGAGTTGGTTCAGTTTGGCAGAGTTGTAATCCACATTTTCATAAATATGCTTGTGAAGAGACCTGTGTCCATCCCTCTGACTGCGTCCTTAGGGTGAATTCCTAAGAGTGGATCATCGAGTCAAAGGGTAAGAGCATTTTTAATGCCCTTAATAGAAACTGCCAGATTGTGGTTTTCTACCTGCCTTTGTCAAGGCCTTGCTTCCTGGCTGGATGGTGCTCAAGCTCCCCCGGCGGGTGGGGCTTGCTGTGGCCCACTATGCGTGGAGATCTGAGGCTTGGCACACAGTGGGCACACACAATATGCTTATGGAATGTGTAGTCTGGTCCTGCCCTCTCATTTTACAAATGGAGAAACTGAGGCCCAATGGTAGGAGACCTGGTTCTGGGGAGGTTGGTAGTATTTGCCAGGGCTGCTAACAGCAAAGGTTGGAGCTCTTTGAGAGCTGAGGCCAGAGGCCAGGCAAGGCCCCAGCAGTGGGTTAGATGTGCAAGACGGTCCCATTCATTTATGCATCTATAAATACCCTCTTGACCCTGCTGTTAACATCCAGCCTGCCTCTACCTCACAGGCTTCTAGAAGGTGTAGCCGGGGCTCCCTAGCCCTGCAGCCTGACTCCCGTCCTGACCGCTTGCCCTGAGATCTTGAGCACTCAAGCCACCAGCGGCCCCAGCTGACCAGCCAAGTGACAGGTGCTCCAGCAGGCAGTTGTCCCTCTTGACCCCTTACTTTCTTGAATGTCTGGAAGGCTCCAACCCCGGTGGCATCGGTTGTGTTCTACCCCCGCCCCCCCCAGCCTCCTTGACAGCTCTCCTTCCACCTCCTTTCGGCTCCTACCTCCTCCTCAGCACGGCTGCGGGGCTGAAAGGTAGTAGTGCAGACAAGGCAAGGGTAGGGCTTCTCCCCAAGCACACATCAACACTGAGGACTTCCACACGCACACGTGCGCCGAGCCCTCAGCCGGGCACAGGCACCGGCCGGGTGCCCGACGTCAGTTCACCGGTGTGATCCTGTCCGATGAAGAAACAGGCTCGGAGACGTTAAGCAACTTACCCGAGACCACGGAGCTAAGCTTAACTGGAATCCCTGGGAGGCAGTTCTGACACCAGGGCCACTCGACCACGTGTCAACACCCACGCAACACAGGCACTGCGCCCGCGCACGCACCCACGCAGGGTGCCTAACCGCAGCCCCCACAGCACGCACAGCACGTGCACTCCGGGGCACAGCCGGCCGGCTCGCGGGGGCGCGCGCGCGC